>NC_056728.1:706222451-706377451 GCF_019279795.1 Protopterus annectens
GGAATGCAACCCAATAAGAAAACCTTATTTGTTTTCAAAAAGCTAATAAAAATTTAAAGGATGCATCTGGTCACGAGGTAGTGGTGCTCAGGGGGGAGAGAATGTAATTGGGTTGTTTTCTCTCCCCTGAGTGATTTTAAGCTTTGTGTTAGAAAATTAAACTACGATCACGTGGGTTTCCTCCAGGTGCTCCAGTTTCCTCCCACATTCCAAAGACATGCAGTAGGTGGACTGGACACTCTAAATTGGCCGTAGGTGAGAGTGTGCGCACGAGTGAGTGGTACAAATGAACCACCGCAGCAAGGCTAGCCACCATGAGGTGTAAACCTTGGCTCGAGATGGTTGTCACTGCTGAAGTGGCACCCCAACCCCATGTGCAAAATGGGAAAAGAGATTGAGGACGGATGGATGGATTTATACTTTGTGACACTGACAGTTTTAACATAAGTAATTCTGCTGTTTTATGTAAACGTTCTACTTATAATCCAAGTTTACTCAATACTTTGAGTGTATTTTCTGATGCTTCTATTACAGATTTTAAATATCTGTTCAGCCATAAGAGCTTTAGAAAGAAATAACTTATATTAAATATCAGGTTTTAAATTGTTTAGTCCATAACATACAACGCTGAATTATGAGAGCTGACAAAGGTAACAGCATAGTGGTTATGGACCATGAGAAATATAAAAAGTGTATTATGGATGCTTTCTGATACCAGTTGTTACAACATAACTCCGAAATATTTGACGTTACAAGAATTTAGTTTTATAGATGCAGTGTTGCATGACTTATTAACACAAGGATATATAGAATATCAAGCTTATGAATGTTTAAAAAAAATTTTCCTAAAACAGGTGTTATTTTGGGAATACCTAAAATTCATAAAGATGCTAGTAATCCTCCATTTAGATCTACAGTATCTGCTCATCACAGTAAAACAGAGTTCATTGGAATATATTTAGACACCATATTAAATCCCATTGTGCAACAGTCGCAATTCTATTTACAGGACTCTTGGGTATATTTGGATCTATTACATAACTATCAGTTTTCCGAATCTGAGACTATGATGATCACTATTGATGTTACGTCTTTATACACCTGCATCCCATGGGATACTGACATCGACTTTGTACCTTCTTATTTATGTAGGTTTACTTCTTTACATAGCAGTCAAATTAACACTGTTTATATGCTCTTAGACTTGGTGTTAGCTAACAATTTCTTTATATTAAACAACATTATTTATCAACAGCTGAAGGGTGTAGCCATGGGTGCAAGAATGGCCCTAGTGTTTGCCAATTTAGTTATGGCCTGGTGGGAGCATGAGTTTTTAGTCCAACATACTTTGTACTATTTTGTTACATTTTATATATCCTATATAGATGATTTAGTGTTTATTTGAAAAAGAAGTTGGAATGATTTTTTTGTCTTTTATGACAACAATTAATGAAAGTATGGATTTTTTAAAGTTTATTGTGAGTGCAAATGGCAATTCAGTCAATTTTCTTGATTTGCTTATCACCATAGATGTTTCTAACAAGATGTTCCATATTCAAATATTTCATAAGCCTACTTTTGTTAATTATCTGCATTATTCTAGCATGCACCCCACCTTCATGAAATGGAATACAGCACGAGGCAACTGATTAGAGTGAGTAGTCTTGTAAGCAGAAATAAAGATTTCTTAGAGGAAACTAATAAAGTTAATCAAATGTTTGAAAGTAGGGTTACCCTATATATGAAGACTCACTGAACTCCACAATAAAATAATAAGCAAACATGAAGAATTGTTTTTCTCCCATTCTACTGAATGGATACAAGACAAAACCTAGAAATAAAGAAGTTAGTAAATTTAATTGTTCATTTGACTTCTTTGAGACTGTCACCAAGGCCCTGGATGAGGGTAAGTCAGTACATACAGCTTACCTTGACCTGGCCAAAGCCTTTGACACAACCCCCTACTGCGGCATCATCAAAAAACTAACATAAATTGGTGTTAATCCCCATCTAGTCAGATGGGTGGCAAACTGACTCACAGATAGGACCCACAAGGTCAAAATAGGTGCTGCCACCTCTGACATCAGACCTGTCACTAGTGGTATTCCCCAGGGATCTGTCCTAGGACTCCTACTGTTTTGCACATACTTCTCAGAGGTCCAGTCAAAGACAAAGGGCCCATGGCTGACCAAGTTTATGGATGATTGTAAGTTGGGTGCTGTCACTGACTCCCCAATTGAGGTTAACATACTGCAAGAGGGTCTCACAGCTACAAATAACTGGTGCCAAAGTCATGGCCTTAAGTTAAACACAAAAAATGTATTATCATACCACTCAGCAAAAACACGGCCCCTACTGATTACCACATCAACAGCAACCCCCTAAGCACACAACCTGTGGTGAGAGACCTGGGTTGACAACAAGCTCACATTCAACCATCATGTGGTGGCTGTGGTCAGAAAAGCCTTTTACTTGGTTCATCTTATAAGTAAAGGGATTGCATCCAGAAAAAAGGAGGTTATTACCTCTCTGTACTCCTCTCTTATTAGACTTGTGATTGAGTATAATGCCCTGTTTGGTATGTGTAAAGGCTGACAGCCTAGCTAGATATGATTTTGTAGATAATTCTGTCATTTGTAATTATTAATGTAAGCCACATGCTTGTTCTCTTAAATGTAAGAAAATTATGGTAAATGTTGAACTTCAAAAATGTAACCACATTGCATTCTGCTGGAGGAAAGCTGATAAGTCAAGCATTGTATAACTGTTTGATCTCAAAACCTGGAGCCGAGATGTCTGAATGAAGGAATTCTTCCTATTGTTTTGAGACCCGAGTTAATGGCTAGAATTTACATGTAAAATGTCTTTTATTGCTCTGGCTTCCTGACCAGCTGTAAGATCAAAAGGGCTGTTACACTGAGTTTTTGATAGCCTGAGAAACAGAGAATATTGATGTAATCTAAAATGAGTCGGTGGTACTGTGTTATCAATTTAAGGACAAAGAGAGAGAATCAGAGCATTCTGCATTTGTTTTCAGAACTGATGACATCACCAGCACTGCCTTGCTCTATATGCAAGTTTATTTTAGATCTGTGTTTGCTCTTAGATATAGATAGGAAATAGGAAGTCTAGTCTAGTTGTTTTCTGTATTGATGTCAGACCTTTCCTACTGCATTATTTTAAGCATTTCTCTGTGATCTCTGAACTTTTGACTAGCACTGTGTAGTAAGAAGTATTGTCTTGTATTCTTATTAGCTAATATTAAATATTTTTAAACCATTCAAGTGTGGCTGTTTTATGTAGAGATAATTTAAGCTCTAGAGTACATGACATGTATATAGTGATACTGTCCAAGCCACTCCAAATAAGCCTTGCTGTTCGTCACTCTTACCATTTGGATAATAATATTGCACAGTAATAATTGGACACCTTTTGATAAGGGCCTTATTAGTAGCTGATATTAGGTTAGTGGGAAGTGGTACTACCGTACAGTCTGGGCAGAAGGGGCATAGCTGGAGAAAGTACAGTTTTGTACCTACCATAAATGTAGATGTTCGAGGGCTATTACAGCTGCAGTAATCACATATGGGTTTTCAGCCGGCAGGCGGTCCCTCGGTCGGCCGAATTCCAAAGTCTTGGTCCGGCGTCGGTTGTTGTCGCGTACTCTTCTGACGTCAGGAAGGCCAGAGTATAAAAGACACAGCCGACGCCATCTTCTTCAGTCTTTCTTGCCCCAAATGTCAGGTGCCCCCAAAAGGAAGGCAATACATAAATAAGTCTAATACACAAAAGTAAGCAAATAAAACATAGCAGGATAACCCAGTCAGCAGGTATGAATAGTTATTCAGACCCCAAGGTCTTACCAAGTGGGGAAGGAGGGTGGGAAACCTGTACTGCAGCTGTAATAGCCCTCGAACATCTACATTTATGGTAGGTACAAAACTGTACTATGTTCATCGTGCATTACAGCTGCAGTAATCACATATGGGTAGAATCCCAAAGCTATGCATAGGGTGGTAGGTACTATACGGAACTGGGTTGAGCTAGAATGCCCTGCAAAACTGCAGTGGCAAAGCCTGCTCTTGTTCTGGAGTATAAGGGCAGATGGTAGTGTCCAAGTGACTGCCTCCAAGATATCTTTAGTAGGCACTCCTCTGAGGAAGGCTGTGGAGGTGGCTGTGGCCCTAGTGGAGTGGGGTCTGATACCAGTAGGGACAAGCTTTCCATGATAGGAATAACAAAAGCGTATGCAGTGACCAATCCACTTGGAAATGGTCTGTTTAGTAACAGGTTTCCCTTGACCCCCCACAGCATAGGAAATGAGGAGTTGATCTGATTTTCTGAAGGGTTTGGTTCTGTCCAAGTAATAACGTAGCTGCCTATGGATGTCTAAAGAGTGAAGCAGCCTTTCCCCTTTGTTTTGAGGGTTAGGGTAGAAGGTAGGAAGGTGTATGGCCTGGTTTAAGGCTACCCTAGATACCACCTTAGGCATAAAGGAAGGGTTGGTACGAAGGGAAACCCTGTCCTGATGGAATATGAGGAATGGCTGCACCGCCATGAGGGCCTGTAACTCAGATACTCTACGAGCTGAAGTGATGGCCAGGAGAAAAGCTGTTTTCCAGGACAAATATTGTAATTCTGTTGAAGCAGCTGGTTCAAAGGGAGGTAATGTCAATTTTTCCAGTACATAGTTAAGGTCCCAAGCTGGCACTGGCTGTTTCCTTGGAGGTCTTATGTTCTTAGCCCTCTGAGGAACTGTCAGGAGTGGGTGTGAGAATAGAGGAGGATCCATGTTGAATTCTGCAGAGATTGCTGAGGCATGTATTTTGATTGAGGAAAATGAAAGTCCATTGTTCAAAAGTTCAGCTAGGTACTGTAAAATCTGAGGTAGGTTCAATTTTCTAGGGTCCTGCCCTCGTTATCATTCCAACAGCAAAACCGCTTCCATTTTGCGGAGTAAGCTTTTCTAGTAGATGGTCTTCTGGCCTCCAAAATGACATCCTGCACTTCTTTGGAGAGTAGTGTCTGATGTGATGTTAAGGAATTTTCCATGCAGCGAGACTGAGAGTTTTCAGCTGACTGTGAAGGGTTTTGAAATTGTTCTGCGTCAGCAGTAGAGGTGTTAGAGGCTGGGGCCACGAAGGAGTCTGTGTTAGGCTCCTCAGGAGTGGATACCAGTGTTGTCTCGGCCAGTCCGGAGCAATCAGTATCATCCTTGGCTTGTCTGTTCTTACTTTCAAAAGTACCTTGGGCAGTAGAGGTAGTGGTGGGAATGCATAAACTGACCAAGTTGTCCATGTGAAGGAAAGGCGTCCACTTTCCAGGCCTTTGGGTGGAAGGTCCTAGAGGAAACACTTTAGAATTGATGATTTTTGTGGGAGGCAAAAAGATCTATATCTGGCCTTCCCCACGCTTGAACAATCTCTGTAAATACGTGTGGATGTAGCTTCCATTCGTGAGGGTCTGTCATATGCCTGCTCAGAGTGTCTGCCAGTGTGTTTTCCATTCCTGGCAGGTACTGTGCCTGAAGTTCTATCTGTCTTTCCAGAGCTAGGTTCCAAAGAGTCATGGTTAGTCTGTACAAGGGGTATGAATGAGTCCCTCCTTGTTTGTTTATGTACCACATTACTGTGGTGTTGTCTGTTCTTATGAGCAGTTGTCCTAGATGCAGGAATTCTCTGAACGCTGAGATTGCATTTATTACTGCCAGCATTTCTTTTTGATTGATGTGAAGGTGCTTTTCTTTTTGGGGCCATCTGCCCTGAATGCACCTGTCCTTCATGTGCGCTCCCAAGGCGTAATCTGAAGCGTCTGTGGTTATGACTTGTGTAGCTTGAGGCTTGCAGAATGGGAGGCCTGTGTTTACTTGGCATGCTTGGGCCCACCATATGAATTCCTTTTGAAGACAGGGAATTATTGGAATCTCCGCCAAGCTGTGACTGTGTTGAGACCATAGATTTTTAGGTACCATTGAAGTTTCCTCATGTGCAGCTGCATGGGATAAGAAGAATGCAACATGCCATGAATCCCAGCGCCTGCAGGATTTTCCTTGCAGTAAGCCTGGTACTTTTGCAAGTATTTTGAAGTAATGAGATAGTTGCCCTTGTTTTTCTTGTGTAAGGTAAGCCATCTGGGTGTTTGTGTCCAAGCTGGCGCCCAGGAAGGTTATTTTCTGAGAGGGTGTTAGCTTTGATTTCTCCTTGTTGATGGTGTATCCCAGAGAAAGCAGTAAGCGTGTCACATATGCCAGGTGTTTCATAAGTAAGTGTTTGCTGTCCGCTTGGATCAGGCAGTCGTCCAGATAAGGGTAAATTTGTATCCCTTGAAGTCTGCAGTATGCAATCACTGATGCCAGGCACTTGGTGAATACTCTGGGCGCAGTAGATAAGCCAAAGGGCAATGCAGAGAATTGATAGTGTTTTGAACCTGCAAGAAATCTGAGGTATCTTCTGCAACTTTGTCTGATTGGGACATGCAGGTATGCCTCCTTGAGGTCCAATGTTATCAGCCAAAACCCCTTGCCCAGCATGGGAAGGAGTTGCTGTAATGTGAGCATCTTGAATTTTGGCACGAGAAGAAATGTGTTTAGAACGGATAAGTCCAGTATGGGTCTCCAGTCGCTTCCTTTTCTTGGCACCAGAAAAAGCCTTGAATAAAAACCTTGTGCTTGTTGGTGCGTAGGTACCTTTTGTATAGCCCTCATGTTTAGGAGCTTTGCAATTTGTAGTTGTGCCTCTACCCTTTGATTTTGTGGTAGGTTTGGCATGCCTCTCATTTTTGGAAGAGTGTGAAAATGGAATTTGTAGCCTCTGTTTATTATGTCCAGAATCCATTTATCTGTTGTTACAATATGCCAATTGTTTGCAAATAGTGCCAGTTTCCCTCCCAAAGGTGCTGCCAGTTGAATTTTGCTTGGCATGGAAATGAGGGAGTCATTGAGTCTGCTTCCTGTACTGCTGTGCACTGTCGTCACCACCTCTTGGTGCTGGTGATTGCCATTGTCTGCCTCTATAGGACCCTTGGGCTTGTCCTCTGCCCCTTCCGTGTCTGTATCTGCCTCTTTGGGGCTTGTCAGTGGTTGGAAAGGACCAGTTTTTTGAAGGCCAATTCCTGCTGAACCGTGGTGGCTGAACCTGTAAGAAAGCTTTGACAGTTTGCATAGATTTTGCCTTTTCTTCCATTTCGTAATATATCCTCAGCATTAGCACCAAAAGAACATCCTTATGTAAAGGTGCATCCAGAATTTTTGCTTTCACATGGTCTGGCAGATTTTGTTCCCTTAGCCATGCATGTCTGCGAATGACTGATCCGGTAGCGGCCGATCTGCTGGAGGCCTCTAAGGCATCATAACCACATTGTAAGGTGTGCTTACCCACTTGTTCAGCACTATGCATCATATCCTGCAACTCTTTTAAATCTGGTTGTTCAGGCTGTGACATTTTGGTCTTTAATTGTGATAACAGGAATTGTTGATATTTAATCATATGAAACTGGCAGTTTAAGGCCCTCATGGCTAGGGTGGCCGAGGTATAAACCTTCTTACCCCACCTTTCTAGAGATCTAGATTCCCTTTCCAGGAGTGGATTCTTGGCCGTGGAGGCCTTAATTCCTTGAGGGCCTTGAGAAATAGTTTCAGGGTCTGCATTATGGCCTTTGTAGAGGAATTGATGAGAATTAGGTACTCTGTAATACCTATCCGGCTTAACTGGTGCAGGAGGCAGAGAATCAGGATTAAGGCAGGCCTCCGAGTAGACATCATCCAATACCTCCAAAACAGGAGGAATAGCCAAAGGTCTATGCTGAGGTAACCAGAGAAATTCCCTAAGCCTTTTCTTGGAGTCTGAAAAGTCTTGGCCTTCCCAGTGGAAGTGTTCTCTCAAGGAGTGTAAGGTTTCCAAAGAAAAATCCTCAGGGGGGGATACAGAAGGAATAGACTGCTCTGCATCCGAATCCTCGAAAGGGGAATAAGAGTGTTCTTCAGCATCAGAATGTTCTGATAAAATGGATTCTTGGTCAGAATTAGGAGAATCCTCCTCTACTCTGGGTCTCTTGTCCGGAGGGGCCTGGGAGCCTCTGATAAGAGTGATAAGGTCCTCAGCCATTTTAAGCATGTGCTTCTTAGGCGTGGGCCCAGGTGTTGGGCCTTGTGTAGCAGGCCTAGTATGTTGCTTGGCTGTTTTGGATTTAGTGAAGGCCTTGATAGAGAAAGATGATGAAGGCCTAAATACACCATGGGTGGATGTAGATCTATCCACATTGGTAGGCTCGACATAAGCAGGGGCTTCGGTTGTAGTCTGGGAAAGGGTCAAGAACCAGCGGTCTCAGGTACAGAAGACCCCGCCGAGGAGTGTCGCCGGTAGTCAGGGACTGCAAAGGCGTCTCACTGAGAACCGACCACGTGGAGCCTGCTTGGCGTGGTGTCGGTGGAGACCGGTCCTCATCTGGCGGTCCTTTTCTTGCTTTTTAGACATAGCGGTAGTCGGAGTATCCGACATTTTATAATTAAACGCTTTACCAAAAGTGCTGGGCGACGCTTGATAGTGCGTTTACTGAAGGTAGCACAGCGACAGCCCGAGACGCCGTGGTCTGGGCCCAAACAAGGTATGCAAAGGGAATGGAAATCCTTATGCGTATTTGCTTCCCACAAGAAATACAATTATTAACTTTTTCTGACATCGGTCTGAGGCAAGAAAAATTTCAACGGGTACTTAGCTTTAATGAAGACTTCGGTTCCAAAATTTTTCGTAATTCAGGAGCTGGCCGACCGCACTTGCGAACTGCTTCTGCGGCAGCAAAAGACTGGAGAAGATGGCGCCGGCTGTGTCTTTTATACTCTGGCCTTCCTGACGCCAGAAGAGTACGCGACAACAACCGGACCAAGACTTTGGAATTCGGCCGACCGAGGGACCGCCTGCCGGCTGAAAACCCATATGTGATTACTGCAGCTGTAATGCACGATGAACATCCTTTGCCAGCCTTCCCCAGGAGTGTCTGTGTGTTTGTATATAACTCATATCTCACAGTGTGTGTGTCAGCTACTTGGGCAGGGACACGAAGCACTGGTTGGACAGAGAGGGTGCTGGAGGTTTTAGCTTGACCACTAGGCTGAGATCTGGACCCTATAGTTGTGCCAGTGGTGATCCTTATTGGGGATCTAGAGAGAAAGGGAGAAACCATCCCCATACTGACTGTGATCTCTGTGTGCTCTTAAGGGAAATTGTACTTTACTGTGCGTGTATTTGTTATCCTTCCCAATGTGGATGTCCCTTACTTGTGTTAGTAGGGAGGATTGAGGCTCCTTGATTGCTGGGCCAGTGCACAGGTGTTGCATATTAATTTTTTGCCAGTGGTGGGATATCCACACCGCATATTAATTGGTTGGCAATTGGCTTGTAGTGGTGTGGATAGTGAATTCCTGTAGCTTGTGAACAGTGATCACTGAATGTGTTTTTGTACTCTAAATCAGCCACACAGTGAATATTCAAAGATCAGATCACAATTGTTTTATTTCTTTTGTGAGCTTAGTTAGTCAGGGAGAGTAGGCAAGCATATCAGCAGAGGAGTATGGAAAGCTGACCAGGAGCTAGCTGGCTGAGATGTGCCAGGCTAAAGGACTGGTGCACGGAAACCTCACTAAGGCAGACATGTCTGCAGCTTTGGTTACAACTGCATCAGCAAACAGCGACCAGAAAGATGATCAGACTGGCCGTGGAGATGTACAACACTCAGGGATTGGACAGCTCAACCTTTGTGCAGAAAACTTAAAAATCCATCTGGAGCGAAAGAGACTTGAGTTGGAAGCCAGGCATTTAGAAATGGAAGCTATGGAAAAGAAGCGGTAGAGGCAGCACAAAAAGGAGATGCTGACTCTTCGCCAGAGTCATGGAGGCAATGGGGAAGGGAGTAACTGGACCCCAGAAGCATAAAAGGTCAGTAAATTTCTTCTGCAGTTTACAGAGGTGGATAATTTTGACAGTTTCATTCATATGTTTGAGAGGGTATGTAAACAGTATGGTGTTGACCAAACGTTCTGGTTACGGTTCCTGGCCCCCTTACTCCATGGTAAAGCTGTAACTATTTTGTCCAAAATGTCTGGCATTGACTGTTTTGATTATACTGCTAAGAATTGCTTGTTAGAATTTTTTAAGCTAACACCTGAAAGTTAAAGGAAAAAGTTTCATGAGCACAGACGCAAGGCAGATGAAAGTGTGTGAATACCTTGCTGAACTGATTTTCATAGGTGGGCGAGTGGATGTCAGGTCACCACTTTTGAAGGGCTGGCAGACCTTTTGGTGAGGGAACAAGCCCTTAGCACTTTGCCTGAGGACATGAGGATCTGATTTGCTAATGGACAATGTACTATTTCAGAGGAGTTGGGGAAGAAGGAAGCCTATACCTAGCAGGCAGGACATTCCTGCACAGGAAAGGGACCCCCTGTACTGCTCATGGGTCTAAAGGAACCCATGGTGGGCAGCCCAGACTGACCCAACAGAATCTGCCAGTAGCAGGAGAAGCCACTAGCCCAGGTACATGTCCAGTACCTAGGGTTAAATGTTTTGAATGCAACCAGTGGGGCCATGTGGCATACAGATATCCATGGAGGCAAGGTGGGGAACAAAAGGTGAGGGAGCCAGTAAGTGGGAAAGAAAAAATGCCAACAGTAGGTTATCTTGAGACAACAAGGGTACCCAACTAACACAAGAGGTTATATCCTATTGTAGTGAATGGCAAAGAGGCCATTACTATGAGAGACACAGCCTTTGACATAACCATTATGAAACCTGCAATAGTTACAGAGGAGCACTACTTGCCTGGGCGATCTACTTCAGTCAGAGCTTTAGCAGGGATCCCATTCCAAATAACTTTGGCTAGTGTTCACTTTGACTGGGAGGGTGGAAAAGGAAGCCAGCAAAAGTAGGTGTGTCCAAGCCACTCCAAATAAGCCTTGCTGTTCATCACACTTACCATTTGGATAATAATATTGCACAGTAATAATTGGACACCCTTTGATAAGGGTCTTATTAGTAGCTGATATTAGTGGTTGGTGGTAAGTGGTACTACCGTATAGTCTGGGCAGAAGGGGCATAGCTGGAGAACCTGTTCCAGCCTTCCCCAGGAGTGTCTATGTGTTTGTATATAACTCATGTCTCAAAGTGTGTGTCGGCTACTTGGGCAGGGACATGAAGCACTGGTTGGACAGAGATGGTTGCTGGAGGTTTTAGCTTGACCACTAGGCTGAGATCTGGACCCTACAGCTGTGCCAGTGGGGAGTCTTATTGGGGATCTGGGAAGAAAGGGAGAAAACAGCCCCAGACTGACTGTGATCTATATGTGCTCTTAAGGGAAACTGTACTTTACTGTGTGTGTATTTGTTATCCTTCCCAATGTGGATGCCCCTTACTGGTGTTGGTAGTGAGGATTGAGGCTCGTTGACTGCTGGGACAGTGTATGGGCATCACAGTATGTAGCTCTCCAAACACCTGCACCAACTGGAAAAGCGACAGAAATACCGCACAAAGAGAATCCATGGCCTCCAACACCTATCCTATGTGGGCAGGCTTAAATCACTATCACTCTACTCAGTATCATACAGATTGCTCAGAGATGATCTGTGTCTTGCCTACAAGGCAATATCGGACACTGACCTCCTAGAGATGCTCCACATCCATAAGTCTAACTCCTCATGCATTACCAGCTTGAAGGCCTAAATCTAATATGCAACATCAACAAAACTTGCTGGAGAGACAGGTTTGTCTCCCAGAGGCTGCCCAGTCTCTGGAATAGACTTCCATACATGTCAAATAGAGTACCTCACTGGTCCTCTTCAAACACAATCTTGATGAGTGGATGGGAAACCATAAATTTGTCCCAGGGGTTCCACCTTTGTCCCTCAATGACAAGAATGGCAGGTGCTGACTGAGGTTTCTTTTTTGGGGATAAACTCTTGGCTAGGCTTGTAAGGGCCCCAGGGCCATTAGCCTAGTAACCTTCTATGATTGGCTCTACCTATTTGTAAAGATATGATTGTACGATATGATATTCTTAATGTCAATTGGAACATAATTTTAGGTAATAAAGATTTAGTGAAGGTAGTAGGCACTATCCCTAGTTATTTTACATTATAAGAAAAGTTTTACTTTACCAGTTACTTTAACAAAGAGAATTTAATGGTTGATGCGAACAAAAGTGGATTACTAGGTACATAACAGCTGCCAGTCTTGTAAGATATACATGTGTATATGTATGTATATGTGTATATACACACACGCACACATGCATATATACATACTATATATTATATATACATGCGTGTGTGTTTGGAGAGAGAGATATACACACACACACACACACATATATATACATATATACGTGTGTGTGTGTGTGTGTGTGTGTGTGTGTGTGTGTGTGTATTTATGTATACAATTGCCTCGGTTACCTAGTCACTCCCCCTACTTCCTGAATGTCTATTCTGTGCTTAATGCTCAGGGTCACCCTTCTCTTCCCACCTTGCAAATTCATGTTCCGTGCCCATTGCAGAGGGTCACCATCCTTCCCATTTCCTGAATTCATGTTCAGTGCTTGTTCTCAAAGGTTATGTCCCGAATTACTACTTGAATTCACGTTTAATCCTCACTCTCCAGGGTCATCTCCTTCCCACCTCCACAATTCACTTTCAGTGTTTACTGTGCAGGCAGACCCAGATTTACAACAATGCAAATATGAATATACAGAATGTCCTAAGGTTGCAAGGAGCCCAGCACTGCTTGTAAAGCTGAATTTGCATGGTATCCTTCTGTGCCTTTGAGTTTAACTGAATAGATTATTCTCACTTCAAAGCAAGTGTGCCAAGTAACACTTCTGGATTTCTTTCATTTGTTCTGCTTCAGTATGCCAAGATGTATGCTGTACATACATTTAGAATGCTCACATGTCCAACACCACATCACTGGCCCAGCCCCTATGATCTACCTAATCATACTGCTATTTATCTTACCATCATCCAATCAAAACAGCAGGGAAAGCATCACAAAGCATGAATATGTGCTGGGAAAGGACTATTTGTTTGTGAAAACATGAGAGAGGGAAGTTCAAACGTTCAGGATATTAACAGAACAGTACAAAGTGGAAAACTTCTGATTGGCTAAGCTGTGTCATGACTTCAGCAATACTAGTGACAGGAAGTATCTACAGCCCTGAAGTCAGTCACAGTAGAGTAAACATGTAAATAACTGTAACAAGAGGAGATACTGCCAGCACAGCTAGTTGAAATTTTGTAAATACTTATATGTCATTTGTGAATATTAATATGATTTATACAGAAGTGTGACAGAAGGAGATACAACTTTCCAGACAGCTGGGCTGGCAGTAAGTGGTTGTATGTCATTTATTAATGTCAACATGCTCATGTAAGATCCTTGTGTTACAGATGTATTAGAAGTCATATTGTTCAGACGTGTGCTGAAGAGATATTTTGTAAAGTACTGAGCAGAAATGTATATGCACTATTGTAACTGTTTAGATGCATATATTTTAACAGGGGAGACTGAAATACAAGAGATTAACTTGCAAAACTTCAGAAGAATAGTTGAAATAAAATTACTTTATGGCTGGGCCATAAACAAAAGAGATGTTATCTTTCAGTTTCAATGCAACAGGAGACATAGTGTCTAGAGTTAGAAGTTTTTTGTATTGTCTTGGAAGTGTTTATTGCTTTATGACTTCCAGGATCTGTCTCAGATCTAAGCAAATTCCTTGTTTATGTATTTTCACAGGTAGATGTTAAATGCTAACAGCTGCATCAGTGGGGGGGTTTCACCTGGGATAGATGACAAGAAGTGATGTCATGCTGCAAGCTACCCCAGAAGTAACATCTGAAATATTAATTTAAGAACTCTCTGAGAGAGAGAGAGAGAGAGAGAGAGAGAGAGAGACAGAGAGAGAGAGACAGACTGGGCATTTTTTTTTATTTTGTCTGACATGACAAGAACATACACTCACCACATCTGCCTGCTTGCTCTGTAATTAAGTTAACTAGGGTACAGTAATTTCTCTTAAATACAGTCTAGGACAGTGGTGCACAATGTCCAGCCCCGGGGCCAAATCTGGCCCTCGACACAACATCCAGCTCCCAGAGAGCAACTAAAAATTTGTTAGAAAAGTGAAAAAATGCTATGCCTTACTCCAGTCACATAAACTTTCCAGCACGTACTTACTTACCTAATTGACTGCAGTTGCGCACACCTCTAATTTTAGCTGTGGAAGTAACACTTCTTTGTTTATAACTTGTAGTCTGTAAACAGTAGCAATTTCCTGCAAGAGTTTGTAATAAATCATGGCTGCAAGCCAGAGTAAAGTTAAATGCAAAATTGATGTAGAAAACAGGCAATTTCATAACTGCTGTCTTAAGTAAAAATGCCAGTCACCTGCACCTATTAATGACTTATTATGTTTTGAGGTGGCCTGCAGATGCAGTAAGAATTAATGCAGTGGTCCTCCCCACAAAAAGGTTGTGCACCACTGGTGTAGGAATATAGTGAAGTATAGCATATATGTTTTCTTTATTTATATGAGACTGTCCTGCAATGTTGTTTTAAATATTTCCTGTGATTCTGAACTCTGGTGTAACTGTGATTATTTACAGAGTACTTTCTTGTTATTTTATTATTTATTAGCTATATTTAAACCTTTCATTGTGGCTAAGATTTGTGAGACATATTTAAGTTCTGAGAGTACTTGCATATTTATTTGGTGACACTGTGTACGGCACTCCTAATAGCCTTATATTGATAGTAACATTACACAGTAAGATTGGACACCATTTGTTAAGGGCCTTAAAGTAGTTGATAAAGAGTTGGCTGGTGGCAGTAATAACTATCCTATAGTCTGGGTAAAAGGGGGCATATCTAGTAAACCTGTGCCAGCCTTTCCCAGGTGTGTGCGTGTGTATAAATTAAACCTCAAAGTAAGTGTGCGTGTGTGCGTGTGTGTGTGTGTGTGTGTGTGTGTGTGTGTGTGTGTGTGTGTGTGTGTGTGTATATATATATATATATATATATATGTCAGCTACTTGGGCAGGGACATGAAGTACTGGTTGGACAGAAAGGGTGCTGGAGGTCATGGCTTGGCCATTCAGCTAAACTCTCAACACTTTAGCTGTGGCAGTGGGGAGTCTTATTGGGGATCTGGGGAAAGATGGAGAAACCTGCCCCGGACTGACTGTGGTCTCCATGTGCTTTTAAGGGAAATTGCACTTTAATGTGTGTGTGCTTGTCATCCTCCCAATGCATGTTCCCCAAATGTGCTAGTGGTGAGGATTGAGGCTCCTTGATTATTGGGTCAGTGGTGGGGCATCACATTAGAATGGTGTGCAGTGGTGGGATATCCACATCACATATATTGGTGGCCAGTGGTGGGATATCCACATATTAGGATTCAGTGGTGTGGATACTGAATTCCTGTAGCCTGTAAACAGTGTTCACTGAAAAGGGTGTTTGTAGTCTCAATCAGCCACACAGTGAACATTCAAAGTTTCATATCACAATTGTTTTATTTTTTTGCTAGCTTAATTAGTCAGGGAGAACAGGCAAGGATGCCAGCAGAGGAATATGACAAGCTGACAATGAGCCAGTTGGCTGAGATGTGCCACACCAAAGGAGTGGTACGTACCAACCTGACTAAAGCAGAAATAACTGTAGCCTTGGTAACTGTAGCCTTGGTCACAGCTGCATCACAGGCCAGCAACCAGGAGGACAATCAGATTGGCCTTGGGAATGTACAACTCTCAGAAAATGGACAGTACATCCTTTCCACAGAGAATGTACAGTTGTGTACACTTACCATAAATGTAGATGTGCGAGTGTATTCACTGTTGCAGTTATCACATTTGGGTTATCCCTACCAAGGTAGCCCTCAGTCGGCCCGAATACCAGAGGCTTAGTATTTCTGCGTCGGTTGCCATCAATTCAAGACTGACGGCAGGTCATCAAGTAGTATAAAGTAAGGCAGCCAATGCCATTGCATCAGTTTTTCTTGCCCCAACTGTCAGAAGCCCCAAGTGGGAGCCAGTATATGGTGGAAGAACCCCACCAGTAGAAAGTAAATACCAAAAAGTTCCTTGCAAGGAGAGAGAGAGAGAGAGAAGGGGGTGGAAGGAGGGGAACCAGGATTGCAACAGGTTCTTCATGTTCCACTGTTGCAGTCATCACATTTGGGTTGATTCCCAAAGCTGAGGAAGGGTGGAGGCAGTCAAGATGACTAGGGGCTGGCTAGGATTCCCTGCAAGACTACAGTGGCACAGCCTGCCCTAGATTTGGAGAAGATAGGCAGGTGGTAATGCTTGGTGAAGGTGTGAACAGATGTCCATGTTGCAGCCTCCAGGATGTCCGTGGTGGGGACTCCTCTGAGGAAAGCTGCAGAGGTGGAGGTTGGTCTGGTAGAGTGAGTCCTGACCCCCTTAGGGGGAGGTTTCCCGTGTTGCTTGTAGCAGACATGGATGCAGTGTGCTATCCATCTGGAAATGGTTTGCTTGGATATGGCTTTGCCCTCTGCTCCTGCAGCAAAGCTGACTAACAACTGTTCAGTCTTTCTGAATTATTTAGTCCTGTCTAGGTAGAATCTGAGCTGTTTGTGCACATCTAGAGAGTGTAGTATCCTTTCTCCCTTGTTTTGTGGGTTAGGGAAAAAGGTGGGCAAATGAATGGATTGGTTTAGAGCCATACTGGATACCACTTTTGGCATGAAGGGTGGGTTAGTCCTGAGGGACACTCTGTCAGCATGGAAGATGATGAAGGGCTCTACAGCCATGAGTGCTTGTAGCTCGGATACTCTTCTGGCTGAAGTGAAGGCTGTCTTCCAGGAAAGAAACTTTAACTCTGCTGAAGCTGCTGGTTCAAAGGGGGGCAGGGTAAGCTTTTCCAACACAAAGTTTAGATCCCAAGCTGGGGAAGTTGCTCCTCTGGGTGGCCTCAAGTTGCTAGCCCCTTTTAGGAACTGTTTGATAAGAGGGTGTGAGAAAAGTGGTTGCTCAGTGTTGAAATGAGCAGAGATATTAGAGGCATGAATTTAACAGAGAAAAAGGAGACCACTGTTTAGTAGATCAGCTTGGTAATCCAGGATGAGAGGTTGGGAGGGCTGTGCCGTATCAGCTCCCTTAGCCTGGATCCAGGTGCAGAACCTTTTCCATTTGTCAGCATAAGACTTTCTAGTGCTAGGGCATGTGGCCTCACGTATAACATCTAGAACCGGTTTACTGAAATTGGCAGCTTGTTCAGTGGTCAGGGAATAAGCCAGGCTGCCAAATTGAGCATCTGCCATTGGGGATGCATGAATTCTCCTTCCCTCTGGGTTAGGAGGGTTGGGATCTGAGGGAGATGCCATGGTGGCAGAGGGGATAGGCTGCACAGCAGTGGATACCAGTGCTGATGAGGCCAGTCTGGAGCAATTAGAATTGCCCTAGTTTTTTCCTGCCTTATTTTGAGCAGTACCCTGGTGATGAGAGATAGTGGGGGAAAAACGTATACTGAGAGGTTGCTCCACTGGAAGGATAGAGCATCCACTTTCCAGGCACTGCAGTGAGGCTCCCTGGTGCAGAACTTGCTGAGCTGATGGTTGGAGTGGGAAGCAAAGAGGTCAGCCTTCGGGGTGCCCCATTTCTGAGTTATTAGGGTGAAGGTTCTTTGGTCTAGCTGCCACTCATGTGGGTCCAGAAGATTTCTGCTCAAGTTGTCTGCCAGAGAGTTTACAGAGTCTGGAAGGAATTGTGCCAACAGGTATAGTTGCATGGCTGAGTCTGTGTGCCAAAGGGTCATGTTGAGCCTGCATAGAGGGTAGGAATGAGTCCCTCCCTGCTTGCTGATATACCACATCACAGTGGTGTTTTCTGTTTTGATCAGTAGAACTCCTGGGAAGAGAAGGGACCTAAAAGCTGTCAATGCGTGCTGAACAGCTAACATCTCTTTTTGGTTGATGTGCAGATGTATTTGATGTGCTCCATAGGCCCTATATGCACCTGCCTCCCAGGTGTTCACCCCAGGCCAAGTCTGATGCATCTGTGGTGAGGATCAGGCAGCATGGGGTGGTGAGAAAGGTAGTCCCTTGTTGCGGTAGCATGCTGCTGCCCACCATAGAAAATCTTTCCTTAGGCAAGGTATCACTGGTATAAGAGTTTCCAGGTCTTGAGAGTGTTTACACCAAAGGCTTTTTAGGTACCACTGAAGTTTCCTCATATGCAGTCTGGCATATGGAATGAGTAGACTGCAAGATGGCATGAATCCTAGTCCTTGCAGGATTTTCCTTGTGGATAACTGGGGTCTGGTGGCTAGTTGAGAGAAATAGGGTGTCAGGTAAGTTTGCTTTTCTGGAGTAAGGAATGCCATCTGGGATGATGTGTCCAGGCTTGCTCCCAGGAATATAACATTTTGGGTGGGTACTAGTTTGGATTTCTTTTCATTGATAGTGTACCCCAGGTAGGTCAGTAGGTCCTTTACAAAGGCCAGGTGCTTGAGTAGCTTTTCCTGACTGCCTGAATTAGGCATTTATCAAAGTATGGGTAAATTTGAATATTTCTTTGTCTGCAAAAAGCAATGCTGAAGCCAGACATTTTGTGAAAACTCTAGGTGCAGTAGATAAGCCAAAAGGAAGCGCAGAGAACTGAAAGTGGAAAGATCCTGCCCTGAAACATAGATATTTTCTGCATGATTCCCTGACTGGGATGTGGAGGTATGCCTCTTTTAGGTTTAGGGTGGCTAACCAAGCATTCATGGAGAGAATGGGTAGTAGTTGTTGGAGGGTGAGCATTTTGAGTTTTGGAATCACCAGGAACGTGTTTAGAATGGATAGATCGAGGATGGGGCGGCAAGTGCCCTCTTTTCTGGGTACCAAGAAGAGCCTGGAGTAGAAACCTTGGCCTATTTGTTCTGCAGGAACATGTTCTATTGCCCTCATAGAGAACAAGGAAAGGACTTGCTTTTTGGCCTCTGCCCACTGGTTTGGAAGAAGATCTGGGAACCCTTTTGTGGTTGGAAGAGTGTGGAAAAGAAATTTGTATCCCTGGGACACTATGTTGAGGACCCAGCTGTCGTTGGTAATGGTAGCCCAGGTGCTTGCATGTAAGGAGAGTTTTCCTCCTAGGGGCAAGTGCAGGTGGGCAGAGGGAGGGGGTGGAAGTGGAGAGTCATTGAGAGTTCTTACCATGAGGGGGTGGCTTAGAACTCCCTGGTTTCAAAGTGGAGGAACTTCATTGCTTTGATCTCTGCATTCCCTGTGGCTGTTGTCTGGGGGGGTCTGCTTCCCCAGGGTCTGGGCTGAACTGAACTGGTGGGGGCAGGAAAGGACCAGTGCTTGGAGAGGCAATGCCTACTGAACCTGGGTGGCTGGACCTACAGGAAATCCTTAACTGTCTACATAGATTTAGCTTTTTCTTCCATCTTTTTTAAGACCTCCTCTGCCTTGGTGCCAAATAAGTTGTCTTTGTGCAAGGGTGCCTCCAATAATATGGATATGACATGATCTGGCAAGGGCTGTTCCTTAAGCCAAGCATACCTTATAAGGACAGAACCAGTGACTGCTGCCTGCAAGATGCTTCTAGGGCATCAAAACCATAGTGTAAGGTGTGCTTAGTTACTTGACTTGCAGAATGCATTATCTCTTGTAACTTTTTATTTTCTGCACAAGCAGGAAAAGATTATATTTTTTCTTTGAGGAGTTACATGGTGTGTTGCTGAAATTTCAGCATATGGGACTGCAAATTTAGTGTTCTAATAGCAAGAGTAGCAGAGGTGTATACCTTTTTACCCCATCTGTCTAATGCTCGGGAGTCCCTATCTGAGGGGGTGGGATTCTTAGCAGAAGTTGCTTTAATTCCTTTAGGCCCTTGAAAAATAACCTCAGGGTCAGCAGTAGGATTTTTGAAAGTAAATTTGTGAGAGTCAGGGAATCTATAATACCTGTCAGGTTTCCTGGGAGCAGGGGGGAGGGTGTCAGGAGTCAAACTGGATTCCATGAAAATATCATCCACAACATCCAGGACAGGAGGAATGGCCAAGGGTCTGTGCTGTGGAGGGTCTATATCATCATTTTGAACATTCAGTTACTCGAATACTAAAAAGCCGACACCAAAATATCGAACCGCAAGTTAACCGAATGTTGAAAACCGCAAAAATCAAAATATCGAATTGCCATAGTTGGCCAACTCCACCTCCTGCTTCATACTGCATACCCAAAGAAAATAAATAACCTACACTTCACCCATGTGTACACTTCACTCATGTGTCCCCTGTGCGAAGTAAATGTGCAGAACACAACAAATATATGTGAACGTGAACAAACACCTAACTAGGAAAACACTGTAATTATATAGTACGTTCAAACTTTCATCAGTATGTTACACTTTCAACAGTAGAGCTATCGCTCAAAGGCATTCAGCCACAGAATACTCATTCCTCTTTCTGAGCACTACTTGCATACGGACCTGCTTTTCAACACTTTTACACTTTTTCGGTGAAGGCGGACAACCAGACTGCAGTTGTAATCTGATTTCATTAACCCTGTTTTGCTCATGCACTAGAACATTGAGAACAGCTGGGATGTCTGAAATACACCTACCTAAAAGACATCTAATACGGCGATGCCAGCCTTCAACATAGTTCTGTGTACGTGGAAGGGACAAGATCATTTAGAGAGGAAACATTCCAAAATGCAATAGGGAACACCGGTGGAAATCTTGACACATGTGTAGACCTAGTCCGTTGTTGACGCACACGTCTCAGAACATATACCTCTGCAAAATATGACAACTGTTTCCCCTCAACAGGAAATGTAGGAACAACCTCATCCTCCTGCAGGAAAGACAGAGCTATTAACTTTTTGACACACAATTGAAACTGTACACACTTGCCATACAATGTAGACAATCCTAGAGACTGTACCTTTCGCCAGATAGCTTGTGAGAAATGAGACATCCTTTAGATGTTACCTGATGGAAGTTATGTCTTACGCTTTTAATAGCTGCCATTTCAAAGTCACATAGAATATATTCTACCTAGCCACTAGATCAAGAGATGACATTAGCTCATGCACACACTCCCATAAATAGTTGTATGACTTGTATGATTTTTTTGACCAACAATATACGAGTGGCACACACTTAGTACTCTCTCCAAATGAAATCAACCCATGTACACTATATAGCTGCCGACATACCCGACCCTTTGTTAAAAAGACTCCATCCATTAACCATAATTTACATATGCATAAATCTTGCAGATTCTCCTTCGTACTGAAAACTAAGACATGAATATTGGTATTAAGGTCTATCTTACATTTATGTATGAAGCAACCTTCATTCAAAACACACTCAGTAGCATTCACTCCGTTCAAAGGGGTAGGTACCATTTTATAGGTAAGCATCTTTCTGTGTCGCACACGATTTACTTGCTGCAACATCGAATGCCTAGAAGGCAAGGTTAAGGTACTCTACTGAAGTTCTGGCAAGGATATCATCCACTACTAATGCTGGTATAGTTCTAGTTAACCGAGCTGTCTCCGAATTGGTGACAGGCAATATAACGCTCAACTTCAGCAGCATCTGGTGGATGTGCATGACACACTAACTTTAACAAAAGTTTCCCATCTACCTGCTTCATAGTGATTGCCCTACCCTTGCATTTACATGCTTGCTTATACTTGCAGCACCAGTATTTCCTATCTTTGCTTGTCTTCTCCAAGTTTTGCATTTCCCTGTTTTTCTGCGATGCAACAGTTCTATAGCATGTACCTAGACTGCCAGGAGCTACAGGAGGAGCGCTAGGCATTTGTAAGAATGACAAGTAGTCGAACATACACAACTTATATGTTACTCTCTTAATTTATAGGCAAACCTGCAAAGCACATACAACGTAAACTGTTTTAGGGTGTCATATATTACTACTGGGATACAAGAATGCATAATTATATAATGACTTAACTTTACCTTATATTCTAAACCTAAATTAACCTTGTATTGTACTTGTACGTTATATCTCTTTACAGGATAACAGAATCTCCTAGTGACGTTTTACGGGTCTATATTATATTTTCAAAAGTTTCAAACATGGAACACCATATGGTCGACACCATATGAGCGATGTTTGAAATTTCGAAAATAATAAAAAAATAAAAATAAAAAATTGTACTTACCTAAACGCTGTGCCCCCACACCCCCGCTACTTAAATATTCCTACTCCGAGATCGCACTGCACTGAAGTAAAGGGAAAATATTCCCTATGGCGATTTCAGTGTTATGCGCACGTTTCGACCACACTCGCGTTAGCTCAATACGCGTTCGCCATTTACAATTTTCGATCACGTGATAGGAACCCACATTTTACATCAGTAAATGTGAAGCGGCCAACTATGGCAATGTAATAGTTTGATTTTCGCGGTTTTCAATGTTCGGTTAACTTGCGATTCGATATTTCGGTGTCGGCCTTTTAGTATTAGAGTAACTGAATGTTCAAAATGATGATATAGACCCGCTGTGAAAGATCTAAGAATTCCCTGAGTCGCTTTTTAGACTGAGGGTAGTCCTGCCATTCCCATTGGAAATGCTTCCTTAAAGTATGCAGGGTTTCCCCAAAGGAAAAGTCCTCGGGTGGAGAAGCTGAAGGAATGGATTCCTCTGCATCAGAATCCTCATAAGCAGAAAGGGGTTGCATGTCTTCATATTCAGATGCATCAGAGTCATCGGACTCCTGTTCAGATAAAACTACTGGGGACAAATCTCTTTTTCTTTTGGAAGGGGTAGCTTGGCTTCCCCTGATCAGCATTATAAGGTCTTCCTCCATTTTAAGCATTTGAGACTGAGGCAAGGAAACAGGTGCCTGAGATTGGGTCATCGGTTTCTTGGGTGTGGTTGGTACCCTGGGCCTTAGAATCTCGGTAGTTTTCAAAAAAACGGTAGATGCGAAAGAAGTCATCATTCTGGTTCAAGAAACGGTACTGTGAAATACTAACTTGGAAGCCGATGCCTGCTCAGCAGCTCCGGACCCATCCAAGGTAGAGACATCTGCAGGATCCTTAGTCATTGAAGAGTTTTGTGGCATACCACACTTCGAAAGGGTCTCGGTAGTGGCCTGCAAATCCACAGGAGCGGGCATCAGGGGCTGCGAAAGCACCTCACTGAGGACTGACGACTAGCTTAACAGAAGCGTCGCTGGTAAGTTTGGACCTATGCGGTCTGTCTCTGTCTTTATCCTTGTGTTTTTTCGGAAGATCTGCTGTTGGATGGCATACCGAAGCCATATCGGAATTTGAGGACTGAGAACGAAAATATCTAGCTACAATAAGTGCCCGACAATGTATAGTTCTGGCATTGAACAAAGCACAAAAACGACAGTGAGGAACGTCGTGGTCTGGGCCTAAGCAAGGGATGCAGTAAGAATGAAAGTCTCGGTGTGGTATTTGCTTTCCACAGGCAAGATAATTGTTAACTTTTTCTGACATCTGTTAGAGGAAGAAAAAAAGGATCCCCAATTCAGCTTCAGTTCGTAAAACGAAAACTCAGGTAGTGGCCTACCGTCACTCGTGCAAACTGCTTCTGCTTCAGGCTCCTCGGCAAGAAAGACTGATGTAATGGGGTTGGCTGCCTTACTTTATACTACTGACGACCTGATGTCAGTCTTCAAGCGACGGCAACTGACGAAGAAATACTAAGCCTCTGGTATTTGGGCCAGCTGAGGGCTACCCTAGTAGAGATAACCCAAATGTGATGACTGCAACAATGAAACACAAAGAACATCTTAAAAATCCATCTGGAGTTAAAGAAACTTGAACTGGAGGCCAAACGTTTGGAAATGGAATCAGCAGAGAGACTGCAGCAGGAGAAACAAATGGAATTAGAAGCTGTAGAGAGCCTGAGACATCTGGAAGTTGAAGAGAATGAGAGGCAGAGGCAACATGAAAAGAAGATGCTGACTCTTCACTAAGGTCATGGAGGTTATGGGGAAGAGAGTAACTGAACCCCAGAAGCAACAAAGGTCAGTAAATTCCTTCCACAATTTACAAAGGGTGATAATTTTCACAGTTTTATTCATATGCTTGAAATGGTATCTAAACAGTATAATGCTGACCAAGGGCTCTGGGTATGGTTCCTGACCTCCTTACTCCATGGTAAAGCTGTAACTGCTATTTCTAAATTGTCTGACACGGATTGCTTAAAATTATAATACTATTAAAAGTTTCATGAACATAGATGCAAGGCAGATGAAAGTGTGTGCGAATATATTGCTGAACTAAGCACTTATTTTCATAGGTGGGCGAGTGGGTGTCAGGTCACCAGTTTTGAAAGGCTAGCAGGCCTTTTGGTGAAGGAACAAGCCTTATCTCTTTGCCTGAGGACATAAGAATCTGGTCAGTGGATAGAGAATGCAACAAAGCAGATGAGTTGGGGAAAAAGGGAGACCTATACCTAGCAAGCAGGGCATCACGGCACAGGAAAGGGATACCCAGTGCTGCTCATGGGTCTAAGGGGAACCCATGGTGGGCAGCTTAAATCACCCCAACAGAGTCGGACAGTAGCAGGGGAAGCCACTGTGGGGGTGGCCACATTCTTTGATTTCCTGTCCTTGCCTATTTAAGTGGTACAGTGTGAAATATTTTCTGCTTAAAAACCTCAGCTGTGGCTGGCTAAGAACTTGCTGTATTCAACTGAATTTAAGTACCTTTATCTGCACTTTTTTTTCAAAACAATACAGTATTTAAATTGATTTTAACTGTGTGTTGCAGGAATATTAACTGAACTGGAAGTTAGTCAGTGTTTGCTGAATTTGCTAGTAATTACAGGTGTGGGGGTAGCCACATTCTTTGATTTCCTGTCCTTGCCTATTTAAGTGGTACAGTGTGAAATATTTTCTGCTTAAAAACCTCAGCTTTGGCAGGCTAAGAACTTGCTGTATTCAACTGGAGAATTTAAGTACCTTTATCTGCACTTGTTTTTTCAAAACAATACAGTATTTAAATTGATTTTAACTGTGTGTTGCAGGAATATTAACTGAAATGGAAGTTAGTCAGTGTTTGCTGAATTTTATTTGCTAGTAATTACAGGTGTGGGGTAGCCACATTCTTTGAAATCCTGTCCTTGCCTATTTAAGTGGTACAGTTTGAAATATTTTCTGCTTATAATCCTCAGCTTTGGCCGGCTAAGAACTAGCTGTATTCAACTGCACGTATAAGAGAATTTAAGTACCTTTATCTGCACTTTTTTTCAAAACAATACAGTATTTAAATTGATTTTAACTGTGTGTTGCAGGAATATTAACTGAACTGGAAGTTAGTCAGTGTTTGCTGAATTTTGTTATTTGCTAGTAATTACAGGTGTGGGGGTAGCCACATTCTTTGATTTCCTGTCCTTGCCTATTTAAGTGGTACAGTGTGAAATATTTTCTGCTTAAAAACCTCAGCTTTGGCTGGCTAAGAACTTGCTGTATTCAACTGGACGTATAAGAGAATTTAAAGTACCTTTATCTGCACTTTTTTTTCAAAACAATACAGTATTTAAATTGATTTTAACTGTGTGTTGCAGGAATATTAACTGAACTGGAAGTTAGTCAGTGTTTGCTGAATTTTGTTATTTGCTAGTAATTACAGGTGTGGGGTAGCCACATTCTTTGATTTCCTGTCCTTGCCTATTTAAGTGGTACAGTGTGAAATATTTTCTGCTTAAAAACCTCAGCTTTAGCCGGCTAAGAACTTGCTGTATTCAACTGGACGTATAAGAGAATTTAAGTATCTTTATCTGCACTTTTTTTAAAAAAAAATACAGTATTTAAATTGATTTTAACTGTGGCAGGAATATTAACTGAACTAGAAGTTTTGACTCTGCTCTTCAGTTAGTCCCAGCCACCCTTCCTGTTTTTGTTTTGGTGTTAATCTTAGTGGCCTTGAAACTGCCCGCCCCTCTTGCAAATTTGTGTTTGGATACTCCTTCTGGGCCCATCTCATTTGCTCACTCAACTGAGTGCAGTGAGATCATATTCTGATTTCAGGCACTCCTACTGTGTACAAAGAGAGCAGCTGGGAAACAGAAAAAAAAAAATTAAGCTTGTTTCCTGCCTTTCCAGTTAAGTGGTATAGACTATTTGGAGGCTTCTGTGTGGGAGGGAAGCCTTCTAGCTTATTTTTTTTTTTCTTATAACTAGCCAGTTTTCTAGTTTCAGCACTCAAATCTGTTTCTTTGATCTCAGCACTTGTTCAGAAAAAAAAATTCATCTGCTTTTACTGTACTTGTGTTTCTACCTACTTTATTTTACTTTTGCATCATCTTAAAAGTACTCAGTTGTATTTATTACTGCTTGGTGTAACTCATTCTAAGCCTTTTGGTTTAAACACTTGGGCTTCAGACCATTTGTTTTGCACTGAGAGGGTTTGTGGTCTGCACTGTAGTGGCAGAACAGGTAGCTTACATCCTTCTAGGTTGGGAACTGCTGACTGAGGGCTCAGTGTCTGTTATTCTAAAAGTGTATTAATTCTGGTTTAAGCACTTGGGCTTTCAGGCCAGTTATTTTACATTAAGACGGTTCGTGGTCTGCACTCTTGTGGGAGGAGAGGCTGGACTCTGCCCTTCTGAGCTGGGAATTTCTGGTTAAAGGCTTATAGTGCATGCATATCTGAACTGCTTCTTACTGAAGTTGGTGTGCCTTGTTTGCTGTGGCATAGCCTGGATTGAGCCTGCGGCCTGGACCTAGCTTTGTTTGTGTAACTTGAGCACTAATCCAGGCATTCTCTAAAGTATTCAATTGTATTTATTACTGCTTGGTAGTAACTTGATTAAAGTGTAGCTATCATTCTAAGTCTTTTGGATTAAGCACGTGGGCTTCAGACCAGTTGTTTTACATTAGGAAGGTTTGTGGCATGCACTGTGGTGGCAGGACAGGTAGCTTTCATCCTTCTAAGTTGGGAACTGCTGATTGAGAGCCCAGTGTCTGTTATTCTTAAAGTGTATTACTTCTGGTTTAAGCACTTGGGCTTCAGGCCAGTTATTTTACATTAAGAAGGTTCGTGGTCTGCACTCTTGTGGGAGAAGAGGCTGGACTCTGCCCTTCTGAGCTGGGAATTTCTGGTTAAAGGTTTATAGTGCCTGAATATTTGAACTGTATCTTACTGAAATTGGTACACCTTGTTTGCTGTAGCATAGACTAGATCCAGGCCTGCTGAATCTAGCTTTGTTTATATGCTTGTTGTTTGTTTGCTTGTTATTTCCCTGGAAAGCTAATTCCACCTAATATGCGGCTTCTCAGCGCTTCTGTGGATCACTAGTGATATCTGCATTGCTTACTGTACTTATTTCCTTGTTTCACTTGAAAGAAAGTTACTGTTTGTCGTTTTGCATTTAAGTTACCTGTAACACATTGCACTTAAGTTACCTGGCACTTGCTCGCTAAAGCAATTATATAAGTCAGCACTAAAAATTAAAAGCACTACACCCTCACTCTCCACTGGCCCTTGTTTTCAATTATTAAGGAATTCCCAATATTATTCTAGCATGTCCAAAGGTCAGTTGTCAATCTCCTCCGGTCCAGCTGGTGAATCTTGGAATCTTGAGGCAATGTTACAACTGCCTCAACAACCCTCTCCTCCTCCCAACAAATTCCAACACATGTGAGAGATGCAACCATATAGCCAAACTGGAGGCTAAGCTCTCTCAACTCAGTACTGGCATAACCAGTCAGGAGGAGAAGGAAACCACACTCACTACAATTCCAGTCTCACATAGACCTACCACGACAGCAAACCAAACACATAATCACACAAAAACATACTCGGAGGCTCTAAATAAAGATCTGCCTAAGCAGCAGAGACCTCCAAAGCAGACACCCAAGCAACCGCTACCCCAAAACAAAACACGTGCAACACATATCTCACAAAGCCAGTGTGCCGAACAGTCACAGCCCTTAAGACTAAACAACACACCTGATACACTTGTAATAGGTGACTCTATCGTCAGGCACACTGATGTCCCGCTCACCAGGCTGAACAAGGAGAGGGTCACGGTGAGCAGCCTGTCGGGCGCTAGGATCCGCCACATAACACAAGCACTCAGGTCACTCCAAGGCAAGTACAAATATGACTCAGTCATTGTCCATGCTGGTGTGAATGACCTGAGACATACCTCCCTGGACTTCATGAAAAGAGACATAAAGGAGCTCTCTGAGCATGTAGCCCAGGCCGGTATGACCCTGACCTTGAGTAGCATCTTACCCTAACCAAGAATGATGCCACAATATGAAGACAAGATAATCAATTTCAACAACTGGCTTAAGTACTGGTGTCATTCAAAGGGGATCCAATGCCTGTCAGCTTGGGATGATATGCTCGACAAGCCACGATGCTTGCTAGTGCACCTGTCACCCTGAGCTGGATATTGGCAAAGGCTCTTGCTACCCCACAGTGCCTTTTTAGGCAAGGCTCAAAGACAAACCCACCTCCATAGGTATCACAAGGGATAAGAAACTAAGAGTAATGCTACTCAATGCCAGAAGTCTAAACCTCAAGATGCACGCACTCGAAACTCTCCTTAGCATGGAGAACATCAATATCTGTGCAGTAACAGAAACCTGGTTCAGGGCTCCCGAGAGCACCCCAGCACTACCAGGTTATACCTCATACCATGCTTTTCGGCCCCAAAACTTGGACTGAACCACAAAAGGAGGGGATATTCATCAAAGATACCCACACCTCCAGGTTGGTGGCAAAGCACGAAGCATCAGAGACTATCCATGTGCAACTAACAGTGGGTAAAACTGCCTTCCAGTTTATAGCCTGCTACAGACCACCCTCCCAAACCCAGGAACCCCTCTCGGCCTTTCTGAAAACACTGGAAAATATGAAGGTCTCTCCAAACACCATTATATTGGGCGACTTCAACTACCCAAACATAGACTGGGAGCATTACTCTAGCTCCAATACCCTAGGCCAAAGGTTCCTAGAATTTATAAACTCAAATGCTATGGAACAACTTGTTACCACTCCCACAAGAGGGGAAAACATACTGGACCTGATCATCACCAACATGGGGACTCTATGCTCCAGACCAGAAGTGTATCCCTCACTGGTAAGATCAGACCATAAACTAATCTCACTGGATATTCACAACCCGACCCCACCCCCTGCCCAGAAAACCACAGTGAAAAACTTCTCTAAAGCAAATTTCACACTCCTCAAAACCGAGGTGGAATCCTTCAAAGCCCCAGGTCTGTGGAAAAGACCGCCAGAATCCTTTATAAACGCGTTCTATGAACACCTTCAGGAATGTATGGATCATGCGATCCCAAATAAAACCAAGACCCAATCCTCCAAAGGCAGACGTCCTGTCTGGTGGACCCCAGCCATAAACAAACTATACAATAGAAGGAGGAAGCTACTAAATGATAGAGCAAAATCCCAAAAAGGGAAGGCATCACTGATCAGTATTAGCAAAAAACTACGGGCACTCATAAAATTGTCTAAGGCCAGCTTCACTAAGGATAATCACAAGGCTTTCTTTAGTTATGTTAGGAACCTGGGTGGTAATTCCCAGATATGCTCAGAATTAGTCCAAAATGACTAAAAATACACTGAACCCACAGACATTGCCAACATCCTAGCTGACAGGTTCACCCCTCCCCACCAAAAGGGCAAATATCTATCCCAGCAGAGTGCTGCCCCCCTGACATCTCAGATGCTCAGGTAAGAGCCGCCCTCTCCAAAGCAAAAAAAACAGCATCAATGGGACCAGATGGTGTCCCAGGCTACATGAACTCCAAGAAGAGCTAAACCCAAACATAAAACTACTGTTCAATCTCAGCCTTACTACAGGATATGTGCCCAAACAGCAACAGTGGTTCCTCTCCATAAAGGTGGTGCCTCAACGGATCCTGGAAACTATCGCCCCATAAGCCTGACTAGCTTGATCTGCAAAGCTATGGAAAGGATCATCATGGACCTCATAAATAAAGATATTGGGGACCTACAGACACTGGATCCTACCCAGTTTGGCTTTGTTAAGGGCAGATCCTGCCTCTTAAACCTGGTTGATTTCTTTGAAACAGTCACCAATGCCATTGACGAGGGGAAGGTGGTCCACACAGCCTACCTGGACCTCAAAGCCTTGATACAATACCCCACTCGGGCATTATAGATAAGCTCACCAGCTTAAATATAAACCCCTATGTCACTAGATGGATTGCAAACTGGCTCAAGGACAGAACCCACATGGTTAGAATTGCTGGAGCCATGTCAGACTCCAAACCAGTTACAAGTGGTGTCCCACAAGGCTCAGTCCTGGGACCTCTCTTGTTCGGTATATATTTCTCGGAGGTACAGGCCAACATGGAAGGACGGTGGCTGACCAAGTTCGCAGATGACTGCAAACTGGCGACTCTCCAGCCGACACAAGCATCCTCCAAAAGGGCCTCATAGAAACAGACAACTGGTGCCAGAGCCATGGCCTCAAGCTAAATGCCAAAAAGTGTATAGTCATCCCCTTTGGCAAAAACAAAGTGCCCACAAATTACCACATAGGTGGTAATCCATTAAGTACAGAAGAAGTAATTAGGGACCTGGGGACCCAAGTTGATAGCAATCTCTCATTTGACAACCACGTGGCCAAAGTGGTTAGAAAAACATTTTATATAGCCCACCTAATCATGAAGGGATTCACATCTAGATCAGGTGAGGTCATCGTGCCTCTTTACTCATCCCTCATCAGGCCCATAATTGAGTACAATGCCCTTTTTGGGATGTACTTTACCAGACACCTGCAGCAACTGGAAAGACCCCAAAAGTACCTCACCAAGAGGATCAAAGGGCTCAAACAAATGCCATATGCTGCCCGGTTAAAGAAACTCCAGCTCTACTCAGTGGCATACCGCCTGTTCAGAGGTGATCTGTGCCTGAAAGCCATGTCCAACCCGAATTAATGGACATGCTGCACCTCAGAAAATCCAAATCCCATCGAGCAACGTGCCGAGACTTGAACCTCAGCACTGAAATAAATAGGACATGCTGGAGGGACAGATTCATAACCCAGAGGCTCCCTTTACTCTGGAATAAAATCCCAGTCCAGGTTAGGCAGAGTCCCTCATTGACTCTCTTCAAGAGGAATCTTGATGAGTGGATGGGAGATCGTGGGTTTACCAGGTATCACTTCTGTGTCACTGTTAGACAGAGGCACAGTATACTAACCTCGAAAAAGGGCATAGCAAAATAAATTTAAAATGGGTGGCGAAAGCCAAACACATTCTGGCTAAGCTTATAAATGCCCTAGGGCAGATAGCCTAGTATGAACCTATGAACCTATGAACTAGTCCACCAGGACCAAGGATTAAATGTTTTAAATGCAACCAGTGGGGTCATGTAGCATATAGATGTCCACAAAGGCAAGGTGGGGAACGAAAGGTGGAAGAACCGGTAAGTGGGAATGACAGAATGCCAGCAGCAAAGAAAGAGTTGAGACAGGCTCAGCTCTCAAACCCTACATTACAAGGCCTGAGAGAGGTAGCTAGTGAGGCACCTAATTATCAAGGAAAAGGGGAATCTGTATACTGGGACAAAGGGTTACTGTATAGAGAGTGGTCCCCTGAGAGAGGGCAAGAGAATACAGCAGTTGGTAGTGCCCAGAGCTTACCATCTGGCACTTCTAGTCATAGTCCATGACATTTCCTTTGCAGGTCATATGGGCATAAAGCATACCAAGAGATGCATTATGCAGAACTTTTACTCACCAGGGATTTCCAGAGATGTAACAGGGTACAGCACTACCTGTGAGCAGTGCCAATAGGTAGGCAAGACAGGAGGCAAGGTGAAAGCTCCTTTGATGCCTTTGCCTGTGATCGAGGAGACATTTCAGAGGGTGGCTATGGATATTGTGGGGCCTCTGAGTACGACTAGTTTCACAGGGAAAAATATATCCTAGTGGTAGTAGATTAAACTACCAGATACCTTGAAGTGGTGGCCCTGTCCTCCATTGAGGCAGAAAAGGTGGCAAATGCTTTGTTAGAGATTTTCAGCAGGGTAGGCTTCCCAAAAGAAATACTGACTGACAGAGGTGCCAATTTCACATCAGACCTGCTGGTTTGTCTGTGGAAGCACTGTGGGGTGAAGCACCTAAAGACCACCCCTACCATCCCCAGACAAATGGCCTGGTTGGGAGGTTAAACTCCATACTAAAGACTATGTTATGGGCATTTGCTGACCAGTTTAAGAGACAGTGGGACATATATTTACCCTAATCTGTTATTTTCTTACAGACAGGTGCCCCAGGAATCCACAGGTTTTTCAAACCTTTGATTTACTGAATGGGCAAAGGGTCAGGGGACCTCTAGATTTGATTCGTGATGAGTGGGAGGGTGACTTGTGAATCCCACAAACAGTCTGTTGTGGCATATGTCCTAACCCTCAGGACAAGGCTCAGGGAACTCATGGGCTTGGTCCAGGAAAACCTGACAGAAGCCCAACAGCAGAAAACAATCTCATATGACAGGAATTGCTAGAGAATATTCTGTAGGGCAGCAGGTTATGTATCTCATTCCTGTCAGACACAACAAGCTGCAGGCAGCTTGGGAGGGACCCCTCAAATTGTTAAGAAAGGTCAGTGATGTTAACTACATGGTAGAACTGCTAGGCAGGAGGCAGGGGCATAAACTGTACCATGTTAACATGATGAAACCTTACCGTGATAGGAAGTCCCTGGGGCTAAGTATTTGCAGTAAGAGGCAGGAGGGGTCTGAGGGGAATCTATGGCTACAGGGAGCCAGCCAGCAAGTCCCAAATTACTATGGTGGAGCTAGGGTTGCAGGCACATGATATGATAGTTCAACAATGTATTGGCATCAGCAATGCCAAGGCAGCTGGAATCTCAAGACAGGGAATGGGGTAAGGTATTCCCAGATAGGCTCAACCCTCTCAAGCAGCGTTTCTCAGAGGTCACTTGAAAAACTAGCTTGAGTCTTCGAGGGGGGGTGTAACAAAAGGAAATACTGGAATTTTGTAAATGGTTATGTGTCATTTGTGAATGTCAACTTGCTCATGTAAAATGTTTGTGTTACAGATGTATTAGAACTGCATGTCATATTGTACAGACATGTGTGCTGAATGTTTTGTAAAATACTGAGCAGAAATGTATATACACCAAGTTTTTCTTTTTTTACTGTCTTGGAAGTGTTTATTGTTTTATGACTTCCAGGATGTGCCTTAGATCTAAGAGAAGTCCTTCTTTATGTAATTTTCACAGGTAGGTGCTAAACACTAACAGCTACATCAGTACGCGTTTTTACCTGGGATAGTCAGATGACAAGAAGTGATGTCATGCTGCAAGCTAACCCAGCAGTAATATTTGAAATATTAATTTAAGAACTCTCAGAGAGAGACTGGGCATTTTTTTAAATTGTCTTTGATCTGACAAGAACATCCACTCACCACATCTGCCCGCTTGCTCTGTTAACTAGGGTACTGTAATTTCTCTTAGATACAGTCAAGAATACAGTGAAGTATAGCTTACATGTTTTATTTATTTATTTATTTGAGACTGTTCTGCAATGTTCTTTTATATATTTCCTGTGATTTTAAACTCTGACGTAACTGTGACTTTTTACTAAGTACTTTCTTGTTCTTTTATTACTTATTATTAAATACATTTAAACCTTTCATTGTGGCTGATATTTGTGAGACACATTTATTTGGTGACACTGTGTAGGCCACTCCTAACAGCCTTGCTCTTGGCCAACCTACCATTTGTATCATAGTAACATTACACAGTAAGATTGGACACCCTTTGTTAAGGGCCTTAAAGTAGCTTATAAAGAGTTGGCTGATGGCAGTAATGTTGTTGTGACTTTCGGCTTTTCCCGGTTAGGGGTCGCCACAGCGGAACTCCGGTCCGCTAATGATTGACAGTTGATTTTTAAGTACCGAGTTGCCAGCCCTGATGCACAACCTTCAACGAAGGTACACCCATTCACGCATGTCTCCACGCAGAAGTCGCTCTAACTGAGAGTCGAACCGGACAGTGTCTTACTGTGAGGCGACAAGGCTGATGGCAGTAATAACTACCTTATAGTCTGGGCAAAAGGGTGCATAGCTAGTAAACCTGTTTCAGCCTTTCCCATGTGTGTGTGTGTGTGTGTGTGTGTGTGTATAAATCAAACCTCAAAGTATGTGTGTGAGAGTGTGAGAGAGAGAGAGAGAGAGAGAGAGAGAGACACAGCTACTTGGGCAGGAACATAAAGCACTGGTTGAACAGAAAGGGTGCTGGAGGTCTTGGTTTGGCCAATCACCTGAGTTGTCAACTCTATGGCTGTGCCAACGGGGGGTCTTATTGGGATCTGGAGAAAGGGGGAGAAACCAGCCCTGGACTGACTGTGGTCTCTGTGTGGTCTTAAGTGAAATTGCACTTTACTGTGTGTGTACTTGTCATCCTCCCAAGGTACGTCCCCCACTGGTGCTAGTGGTGAGGATTGAGGCTCCTTGATTACTGGGCCAGTGGTGGGGAGTCACAGTAAGCACCAAGAAACACTGGAAGACTTAGTGTTAACATAAGCTCAAGAAAGGTGATGCGAGTCAGTAATGTGGCTCACATAAAGCACACGAAAGCAGATTGCTATAGCCATTCATTTCTATTACTATCTTAACTATTAGCCTTTATGATACTGTTTTCACGTGCTCTACATATTTGAGGTACTGCGACCAAAAGGCTTCAGAGCTCAGCTGTGTGGTACCCAATGAAACTTAAAACCTATGCACCACATGTATAACAGTGACACAAGGACCTGATCAGGGTATCCCATTAGATGCATCCTCTGCATAGGAAAGGGAAAGTAAGACATTTATTTAAAATGATGGAGAGAACAGAGGTCTAGTTAAATGCTGAACTGTGCAATCAAATTATCACAGCATAAAGTGCTAATCTACAGTGAACTATTACTATTTCAGTGTTTTGATCCTGTTAGAGCTCTCCCTCTATCACTCAGATTGACAGTACAGACTCCTGAGCATTTGACTTTCCCACTTCTTACTCATTTACTGCTGTATTTATCATGTTCCCTTTCATGTCACTCTTTACTTTACTCAAGTAGCATGAATAATAAAGTGATGAGTTTATATCTACCCCAGGAAAACCAAACGCAGCCATATGTGATACTGTTTTACTATTTTGATAGTCTTTTGGCTCTGTCAGGACAGGGCAAGGGAGACATACAGAAAGACCATTTACTAGTTATTTTGTGGTACATCCTTAATGAAATAAATCCTGGCTATAGTCACAACATAATATAAAACTTGCCAAGCTGGTGAAAATGTGTCAAAGACATAACCGATTCTCTTGATCTGATTACAGTACTTCCGTTTCCTGACAGGAAATTTTTAGCAGAATATCATGATATAAATCTTAAAACAAAATACATTTGTAGTGAAGTAAACCACTATCAACATGAGCAGGCTTTCTTTTCACTACTAAGTTTAAAATTCTGTCTTGTTCATTCCTAAAAGTATGCACAGACCTGCTGCATTCAACAAATAACATATTTACATGTTTCAAACCATTCTGCTATATAAAATTAAAAATTTTGAGAAGCTGTTTTTTCCCCTCCTTACATATTAATAACATCAGACATTTTTGTGCTCCCTTACAGGTCATTTATATTGGAAGCCTTTCTGCATTATCACAGTATATATGTGATCAACATGGGGAGTAGTTCTACTGGGGTCACAAACGTGCTCAAACTGCCGACTTCTAAAATTGTCAAAGCCAATATTGCACAACCAACAGTGGCTAGACATGATCACTATCTAGCAGCAGTGCACACTCTTTATAGAAGCAGTTTACAGTACAAGCTCATTAACAACAAAATTCCTATTCTTGCAATGATGAGCCTGGGACTCAGATGAAAGGAACACCACAATGTAGTTCCTGGAGTCAAGATTAATCAGCAGTGAATCACACCATTCCATTCTCATAATACTCCTATGTCACACATTTATCTACTCTAATGCTTCCAGTCTGAAGTCTGTCTTCTTTACGTGGCAGGGCAGTTGTACATTTACAGACCTTTTAGATATATGAAAAGAACTAGCAAAGCCTAAGATGCACATGTCAGAAAACAGAATGTGTGGTAAGAAGAACATGCACCTCTTTACGTCTTTCTCCTTCTACCTCTTTGACCATCCCTTTTCCCATTATTTGACACTTTTACTCCCTACTTTTCTTCCATATATTTGTAGATGCCTAACAAAAAAAAACGTATCTAGCCTGGCTCACCAGTGACACAGTACATTTCTTAAACTGTAGAGGCCAACTAAAATGCACCTTGCTTTTCAAAACAATCAAGCAAGTGGTTAGCATAAAATGAGTCAAATGATCAGCACAAAAAGCAATGTACACTAGTTACTGAGATGACATTCTTTCTGCAAGAAAATCTTAGTCGCAAATTTCAGACAGATGCAATACAGATCAGCTTGTAAAAACTCACTTTCTGACATTCAGTTAGAGAGATGTGTATGCAAGGATTAATCATGGCCTGAACATTTTAAGTACTATACATACTGTGTTACAAGTATAAATCTTATGGCTACAGACTCTTCTGGCTGAGGATAACGATCCTACCCATAACATGTTCATTATACCTTTATAGTGCAAATATCAAGGAAATGAATGCATAATTAAGCAAATCAGATGCTTATTTAATTAAATTTGCTTATTAGTTACAACACTGATCAAACAATGACCAATTACAGGCTCAGCATGGGTTACATCACAATGTAACAAGCAAGCAATAATGCCTGAAAGGGTGCATTGAATTACTGTGTAAATAATGCCTGCCCAGGATTAGGTTCATAGGTAGGTACTAGGCTATCTGCCCAAGGGCATTTATAAGCCAAGCCAGAGTGTGTTGGCTTTCGCCACACCATTGATTAATTAACTGATCCTGTGTCAAGCAGAGCCAATGAAGTGATCCCAGGGGTGTATTTTCTGTTACCCATCCACTCATCAAGGTTTCTCTTGAAGAGTGTTAGTGAGGGGCTCTGCCTGATGTAATTTGGAATTTTGTTCCAAAGCATGGGGAGTCTCTGTGACAGGAATCTATCCCTCCAGCATATTCTATTTATTGTTGTGGTGAGGTTTAGCTCACTAGAGTGCGTGGCTCACAGTGACTTGGATTTCTTTAGGTGGAGCATGTCCATCAATTCTGAGCTGGACATGGCTTTGTAAGTCAGGCAGAGATCACCTCTGAGTAAGCGATATGCCACTGAGTACAGCTGGAGTTTTTTCAGTCGGGCTGCATAGGACATATGTTTGAGACCAGTAATCCTCTTGGTGAGGTACTTTTGTGGTCTTTCCAGTTGTTGGAAGTGTCTTGTGAGGTACATCCCAAATGGGGCATTGTACTCTATGATGGGTCTAATGAGTGACGAGTAGAGGGGCACTATAACCTCTTTATTTCTAGATGCAAACCCTTTAGTAATTAGATGAGCCACATAGAAGGATTTCCTAACTACTTTGGCAATATGATTGTCAAAGGAGAGATTACTATCTACCTGGGTCCCCAGATCTCTTATTACCTCATCTGTATTAAGGGGGCTGCCACCTATGTGGTAATTCGTGGGTGTTTTGTTTTTCCCAAACGGGATGACTTATGCATTTTTGGCATTTAGCTTGAGGCTATGACTTTGACACCAGGTGTCTGTCTCAGTAAGGCCCTTTTAGAGGATGTCCGTGTCAGCCGGAGAGTCAATTATAGCTCCCAGTTTGAAGTCATCGGCGAACTTGGTTAGCCATAGTCCTCCTGTGCTTGCCTGTACTTCCGAGAAGTATATGCCGAACAGTAGGGGTCCCAGGACTGAGCCTTGTGGGACACCACTTGTGACTGGCTTAGAGTTGGACCTGGAGCCCACTATTCTTACCGTGTGAGTTCTGTCTGTAAGCCAGTTGGCAATCCATCTCGTGACATAGGGGTATATGTTCAGGCTGGTGAGTTTTTCTGTAATACCCGAGTGGGGAATGGTGTCGAAAGCCTTGGCAAGGTCAAGGTAGGCTGTGTGAACCCCCTTTCCCTCGTCTATGGCATGGTGACTGTCTCGAAGAAGTCAACCAGGTTTGGTACGCATGATCTGCCCTTAACAAAGCCAAACTGGGTCGAGTCAAGTGTTTGGAGGTTCCCAATGTCTTTGTTAATGAGTTCCATGATGATGCGCTCCACAGCCTTGCAGACCAGGCTAGGCAGGCTTATGGGACAATAGTTACCAGGGTCAGTTGTGGCCCCTCCTTTGTAGAGAGGAATAACCACTGCTGTGTGCCATTCTATGGGCACGTAGCCTGTGGAGAGGCTGAGGTTTAACAGCGTGTTTAGGTGGGGGGTTATAGTTCGTGCAAGATGCAGCCTGGGACACCATCTGGTCCCACTGACTGTGTTTTTGGCTTTTGAAAGGGCTGTTTTCACCTGTGCGTCTGTGATTTTTGGGACACTACACTTTTCCGGTATTGTTGTGGGCCCTTTTGGAGGTGAGAGGGGGGGGGTGAAGTTTGCACTGAATCTATCTGCCAGGATGTTGGCAATATCAGTAGGTTCAGTATATTTTGTGCTATTTTGCACTAGTTCAGTGCATATCTGTGAGTTGCCACTTAGAATCTTAATGTAGCTAAAGAAGCCTTTGTGGTTAACTTTTGAATCCTTGGCTATTTTTCTTTCGAAGTTAGCCTTGGATGATTTCATGAGGGACCTTAGTTTCTTACTGATACTGATCAGGGATGTTTTTCCTTCTTGGGATTTGCTTTTTTTCTGAACTAGTTTCCTCCTTCTATTGTATAGCCTATTTATTGCAGGGGTCCACCAAACTGGTTTCCTTCTCTTAGAGGAGTGAGTCTTGGTTTTGCTAGGGATGGCACGATCCATGCATCCTTGTAGGTGCTCATAGAGTGCATTTGTAAAGGTTTCTGCATCTTGGGCAACGTTATTCTTTAGCGTGGGAGCTGTGAAACTTACCACCTCTGTCTTAAGTAAGGTGAAGTTTGCTTTAGAAAAGTTTTTTACTGTGGTTTCCTTAGTTGGGGGTGGTGGTGGAGTGTAGACATACAGAATGATTAGTTTATGGTCTGATCTAACCAGTGACGGGTTGACCTTTGGTGTGGAACACCTGTCTTCCATGCTGGTGATGACCAGGTCCAATATGTTTTCACCTCTGGTAGGTGAGTTTACCAGCTGATCCAGGGCATTTGAGTTGATGAATTCCAGGAAGCGCTAGGCCTGGGAATTTGTACTCGTGTAGTTTTCCCAGTGAATGGTAGGGTAATTGAAATTGCCTAATATCAGGGTGTTTGGTAGGACCTTCATGTTTTTCAGTGTCTCCAGAAAGGTGGAGTGGTGGTCCTGGGTCATGGAGGGTAAACTGTAGCAGGCCACAATTTGCACTGCAGATCTGCCCAATGTTAGCTGCACATGGATGATCTCAGAGGTATCATGCTGCACCACTAACCTTGATGAATATGGATACACCCCCTCCTTTTGTGTTTCGGTCCGTGTTCTTTGGCCGAAACATGTAGTATGAGTTGTAGCCCGGTAGTGCTGGGGTGCTCTCTGGAGCCTTGAACCAGGTTTCGATTACTGCACAGATGTTGACATTCTCCATACTGAGGAGTGCTTCGAGCATGTGCATTTTGAGATTTAAACTCTTGGCGTTGAGTAGCATAACCCTCAGAGTGTTCTGAGGCTCAATACCACAGACCTGGACAGCTGTTATTTACATAATAACACAGTCCCTGGAGGGCATTATTACATTTGGTGGTTGGACTATCTGTGAAATTGGTTTGTTTTTGTTTTTTTCTGAATTATTATATTTTTTTCTAATGTTCTGGATATAAAATAGTTCCTCTGCCTAATGTTTCAACTTGCTGTATGTTAACTGTTGTTGGAAGAAGTACTTTACATCCAAAATATAAGTCTGGCAAATATTTAATGTCTACACACACTTTCTCTCTCTGTGACACACACACACACACAGTACATTTAAAACTACACATGATTACACTCCATTAATAATGCCAGCCATAACAAGTTTCATACCTCCATACCATTCAACTGTCCAGATTTTCACAGAATGTCCACATTTTTTGGTATGTTCCTTATAAAATTTGGTCTTTGCTGGCAAATCCTTTGGGTTGAAGTCACCAAATAATGTATTACTTTTGAGTTTTAGATTTTAATATCCTTCAGAAAATGCATGTTGGCATAAATCCTGTTATTACAGCAACTTTCTAACTGTATAACAGCAATATTTTAAAAATGTCCCTATTTTTAAGCCCTTACCCCACATTATTTTACATGTTATCTGGATTACTTGAGCAAAGAGGTTGAGAGGTATGCATACCTCTTAATATTAATTACTTGTAGCCACTCCTCGATCTATCTCACAAATACACACACACACACACACACACACTTTCATTTCATGCACGCAAGTACCCATACACTTACACATGTGGACAGAAACAAATACTCAACCGCTCTCTCTTTCACACACTTTTCTATTTTTTTTTAATTATCTGTTTGTTTTCATTTTACAGTTGTTAAACAGCAAAACAGTTGCTTAGTGAGTGTAAAATAAAATCAAGCTTACCCTCACTTTCTTGCATGCATACACTCACACACAGACAAACACACACACTTTTCAAGTTTTTTGTTTGTTTATTTTAAATTTGCACTCACTAAACAGCAAAAGCAATACTTGGAGAGCATAAAATAATGGCAGCCTTTATCTTTATTTCAGTCAAAACTCCACGTCAGCTTAATATGCTGCCGTGAAGCAGTGGACTTCTTTTTGAACAGGCATTACCTCTACATTAACACCGTGCTGGAGAACATTTGTTCTCTAATCAGAATGGCGATGTACTTATGAGCAAGAACAGACAATCTGGCAAATAATACGTACAGTTACATAAATGGAACAAAAATGGGAGAATAGAGTCAAAGTAGGAGAAGTAGAAGTGCTGGAGGAAATTAAGGGTAGCAGTTGGAAGGTTAGGAAAGATAACAGAAACCCATAAAATGGAAGAAGGGATTAGATTAAGTTTAGCTGATTTCAAGCAATAACTTTCCGTTTCTTTCTTTCTACAACTTCTTCCCAACAGGCCATAAAGCACATACCATTTTTCTCATTGATATTTCTCGCAGTTGAAAAAAAACTGTCTCAGACTTTCTGAGATAGGCAAGGTATAGTGCTTTCATATAGACTTTTTACTGCAAGTCACTCCCACAGTTTTACATCCTGAGACTGTGCCTTGTCAATTCCAGTAAAGATCAAGAAAGAACACACTAAAATAAAACTATGTGCCACAGATTCAGTTACTGGAGAAATCTTCAGAAAATAAAATATAATGACAAGTGCTTTCATTTTTGGCCAGTGGATGGTTGTGTTTATCCATGTAAATGTACACAGCTAAGCTCAATATGAAATACACAGCTTGCCTATCCCTTATTAACTGCATGATGTGACAGCCATCAGTCACAGATGAGCACATGCAACTTGCTGTTAACACCTAAAATAATTTGGTGTGAACAAAACCGGTCAGTGCTTACAGACACACTCCAAGACAACAATAAACATGCATAAGCACACATGCACAACACTGTACTTGTTGCTGCAATGTAAATGACATGTACAATGCTGCAGTGCTATAGCACATGGCAGTACCTTGACCTTATGTTCAGAAATCACAGAAATTGCTTTGTCAAAATAAACATACTTGATATGTTTAATAAAAACATTTTTGGCTGTAGTTTTACAATATCCTCCTTACATTCCTACACTATTTACATTCAGCACCTGGTCTTGCCAGTGTAACATTGTTTCAGTAGTGTTAGTGTAGACATTGTCATTCTATAAGAAGCACTTTTAACCATGCAGTGCACAGAAATCATGGGATGTAGCAACATCATTGTGTTCTTAAAAAGAAAGATGCAGTAAATAATTAAGCATTACCTGAAACACGGGGTGAACAAAATGATGCAGTGTAGTAATTTAATGCTCTGAGGGTCAACTGTAAATGCAATGGGACTTTTCAGTATGCCAAAATGACCTCCCGTGCAGTAAAAAAAGCACTGGAAATTTAAATAGTCTATATAAGCTATTCAGTCACAAAGCTATAAAATTACATAATCGTGCCAATGTCTACTACAAGTTCTGGAGAAACATCATTAGAAATGAACCAACATATTTACATCAATAAAGCAGTCCACAATTGTGTAAACTTGTATTAAAAAATTGACTCCTGGGGAAGGGGAAAATACTTGCTTCACTGCTTACTTTGACCAGCCTGTAAAGAGAGTTTCATTGGACAATAACCTCACCTTGTGACACCCTACTGCTCAACTATCACATTCCAGCAGCATATATAATTTACTTATTCAGGAAGCGAAAATCTTCCCAAGCACCGTCTTGCTCATCAGGTAAACCTACATACCGGTCTTAATTGAAAAAGACTGACCACCAGTGCAAAGAATAGCACTTTGCCATGAGTCTCATCAGTATATTAGGAGAGTAGCACCGAGCAGAATGTTGACTCCATTGTTGATATTAAAAAATAAATAAATAAACAAACAATGGGAAGAACAAAAGGAAGATAAATTAAAATGCCTGTAACATTATATAAAACTATGAAGAAATATGGACATATGTATAGGATAAATTATCTTACAAACTTCTCAAATATTTCCCCAAAGTATACAAATGTATGCTAAAGGGCACATTTATACAACATGTTCTCCAGCCACAGCTCTTGTAGTATCCTTCCTGCAAGGTGACGCCACCAGTCAGATAGAAGTATTATTGCGTATGTAACATGCCATAATGGTAGATCTTCAAGTAGATCACTGTTGCAGTATTCTTAACAATGGGGATTTTCCTACAAAGGTCCCACCCATCCAACCAGCCTTCTAAAGCTCAGAATTCTTCTCCCACAAGCTATCTGTCCAACCTTGGCATGCCCCAGCATACTAGTGTAAGAAGTATGCATGTCCACACCATCTCTGGAGCTTTCTTGTCTTGATAAAGAATGTGGTTGAGTAAAACACTAGAACAACATCCTAGGACTACAGGATGTTTAGTGTGGAGAAAGGAAAGAAGTTAGTGAATACCCCACATGGTTAACAAGGTAAAACTTCAACTGCATATCCTGTAGAGGGCATTAAAAGAGGGTAGAGGTACTGCAACAGTGATCTACTTGAACAGCTACCATTATGGCAAGTTACCAACACAAAAGTGTACTACGTTCTTTCATCAGATCAATGTTTCTATATTCTTAAATGAGAACCGAACCCCCAGTCAAAAAAAATGTTTATTTCATTGTGTCCTGACGTTTCCTACATTTTAACATCACTTTTGGACTATGTATTTTTTTTTAAATGTAATTTCAGAGTCTGCCAACATGGGGTCCAGCATCTTGATTTTTTTAGTCTCTCTCTAGGTATCACACAGTGCAGTGTTTGGCTTTAAAATATTACATCATAATCCCCGCGCTCGTGTCAATGCATTGACATGTGTTTTCACATATACCCTGCTTTCTGTTAGTCAGGTTTAATTACCATTTCATGCTTTTCAATGACTACTTAAAAGACAAACAGGAATAATCACATAGAACAGTATTCAGTGACTGACAGTTCTTTTTCTTTCTAAAGTAACAAACAATGAGTAAAAGAGGTCACAGAGAAAAAAACAATTACTTAAAAACAAAAAGTAAAATCTAGCAAAGCTAGACTTTCCACTGCGAGTCCTTAAACCTCTTGTATTACAGGCAACATGCAAATTACCCTTTAAGGACATCAGGTGTTTCAGCTAAATGGAAATACTGAATGTCCATGACTTTTTCTTTTAAGTTGATTTATGGACAAATTCAGGTCAATAAAGCCAAACGCTACTAGCTGTGGACATGCATGTTTCTGCCTTATTGTGGCGTCATCAGCACAGTATAAGTGGAATGTTTGGCTAACATTTGGAAAAACAGGGTTGTTGTACCCAACTGATATCCATAAACCTTAGGGTGACTGCAATTATTCCAACTAACAAACTCAAACAATGAGTAAAAAGGTCTCACAGGAAAAACAAACTTAAAAAACAAAAAGAAAAATCCAGTAAAGCTAAAGTGGCTAGTTTTCATTCTTCTGTTATGTCTGAGTTGTAGTCCTTAAAGGACCACTACAGACAAATGATGAACATATATATTTTTTATCTTGCCATGATTTACTGCACCTCCCAAAGCTACCTGCAGCAAAATAAGCACTCATTCCTAATTTTATTTTTTTACTGTTGTCTGCCTTCATGGGGGCAGACATTGTGATTCATTTGGAAAGCTAAATCTGTCCCATAATGCACAGATTGTGAGAATAAGTTGCCATACCATTTGTTTAGAATGGAACACCTGAAAAAACTGCCAAGTTTGAGAGTCTGCAGCTCATGTGTCATTGACTGGTCTTGCACTGAGTTTTATAAATGTTGGTCCTACTGATGTACTACACATTCTCTGAAAGAAGTTTGCAAAAGGGTCAACAAATTACTGAGATAAAGAATTTTTACAAGAAAGCAGTTTTGCAAGTTTCCTGGCCAAGTTACTCCTCATATCTCCCCTCTTTCAGTGGGCTAGAGTCTCACATTTCCCACTTGGCTAGATTCTACTAATTAGTCAACTTTGCATGACACCAGACATCAAACAAAAACAAATCACAATCTTGTGTGCCACTAAAACTGTTTCCTCATATGTCTCTTCACTTCTGAATAGCATTTTCCAGAAATTATTTCTATATTTAAAAAAAACACAACAATATATCCATTTCTTAAAATGTGCACAGTAAAATATTCAATTTTAATTAATTCTGGCTGCTCCCACGGTTATATTTGCACAGTTATTCTGTTATAGCATATCCTGAATTGATGGTACTTAATGTCAAGCTTTACAACAGCTCTCAGTTTCTTAGCAATGACCTCCCATGCCTCTAATGTGACCCAGTACTTTCTGTTACTATTGCTTTATGTAGTTTGTCTTAGTTGCATACTTGCAGCATGTCTCTCATCCTCTCAGCAATATACTCCTGAAGAAAACTTCCAAATCAGAAACTTGTGCTGAAAGAGTATCAGCAGCTGTAGCAGTGACACCATATTCTAAACAGGGCACTCAAACACTGTACTGACAAACACAGGGAAATGTATATGTCTCAGTCAAGCAATGGTGACATCACTAGGACTACACTGAGCACAATTTTAATCAATCTCTCCATTTCATAATCCATAACACTCATACTACACTTACAAAGGCACACCTCCACACCCCACAAACACACAGCCACCCACACAACTTACCAGTCAACTTTGAGGCCTTTCCCACCTTTCTGCAAAATGCTGCTGCAATGGCTTTGGCAAATGAAAACGATTGATGGATGTCAGTTTAGGACTCCCATCCCTTCCTATTGGAGCCAGACCACTGCACTTACGCAAGTGTCCCCCTCAGTAGGACAGCAAGCAGGTACATACATACACATGCGCGCGCGCACACACACACACACACACACACACACACACACACACACACACACACACACACACAAAACAATGATACATGGTTAATGTGGATAAATCTGTCTGTTCAATATCACACCTGTCTCCAAACCCATTGCCTTGTCAGCCAGCACTTGTCAGTCCGCAGCTGCAAATCTTACTGTCCATCCTATCTCTCTTTTTCCTTGGTTTCATTTTTCTTACTTGTAATTTTGCTTTTACTCATTATTTCTCCTGCCTCCCATAGCTACCCTAATTATTATTTCTAACAAATACTGTTTCTCGTTCTTCTCCCTCTTCCTCTCCTCCTCCTTATCCACCATTTGAACTTTTCCACTCTAACATTTGCTTTATGAGTGAATAATGAACTGTCACACTTATAACCTGTCAGCATGTTTCAATGCTACATGATACTGTATTTATCTTGTTTTAATGATGGTATATGTGTATTATTGTACATGTCATATGTGCACTAATATTTGTACTAATCTATGTATTTACAGTATATTGTAATATGATGTCAATTTTCACCTGTGTATATGTATTTTCTGCTTTTTGTGTGGAGCTTTTCTCCTCAAGCCTCAGGTGAAAATTGATAAAATTGCAGACGCTCTTAAAAGCTCACTACATAAATCTCAAAGGCCTATGAGACACAGATGATGCATTCAGCCACATCTCACAGTATCCTAATCTCTAAGCCCATACTTTATTTATTTTTATTTTACATTGGTTGACCGGGATAGTCTGACTGGATACATGTCCATTTTCAGTGGAGCTCCGGGGAGAAAAGCTCCCCAATAATAATAATAGTAATAGTGCAATAATATTCCAAGAGAGCAAAGGATATAGATACAATATATCAGCTAGTTCACCACAGTAGGAACACAAACATATGCTAAATGTTAATAGAGTGAAAAAAAAAATACAAGATAGAATCATAGGCAGACAATCTCACAATCCAATGTTTTGGTCATAGGAGACTCCATTGTGAGACACTAATGTCTCTTTCACCACTTTGAGCAAGGAGAGAGTTATGGTCAGTTGCCTATCAGGGGCAAGGATCTATAAAAAGCATGCACGCATTCAAGTCACTGAACCACAAGCACCAGTAGATTTAGTCAAAGTCCATGTAGGTATAAATGACCTGAGTCATATCTCCATCAACTACATGAAGAGAGACATGATGGAGCTTTCCAACTATTTGTCCCAGGCAGGTATGAGCCTAGCAGTGAGCAGCATTCTGTCTGCTCCAAGGCTGATGCCACAAAACAAATGGAAGATATTGCCTTTCTGCTACCTGCAAGTTCTCCTCACTCTAGAGAATACAGATGTCTGTATAGTTACTGAGGCATGGTTCAAAGCCACAGAAAGCACACCAGCAGAGCATGACTATAATGCCTTTCACACATTTAGAACAGCTACTGCACAGAAAGGGGAAAAGGGTGGAGATGTCACTACTTACATCACACTTCAAGGTGGGTCAAGCAATATGATGCACTTGAGTTTTTCCACGTACAACTCACCATAACTAAAATTGGGAAACTGCATGTTCGGCAAATCCAAAGTTCAGTAAAACCAAGTCGCAGTTTTTCTGGGTCAAACTAATGAGCACTGGGCCAAAAGAACTGCCTTTTCTCCTCTCTCTCTCTCTCTCTCTCTCTCTTTCTCTGTATGTGTATATATATATATATATACATACATACACACACATATATATATATACACACACACACACACACACACACACACACACACACACACACACACACACACACGTATAACATTTATCAAAATGCACAGCCATCTAAATATACACAGTCACACGTTTGTTGAGTAGGTGCATATGGCAAATATGGTAGATATACACATACATACATACTCACACACACACACACACACATATACATATATATATATATATATATATATATATATATATATATATATATATATGTATATCAGCTTCCCAAACAATAAAACTGCATGTTATTTACAGTTGTGAAAGTCATTTTTTTAAATTTTGTCATATGGGGGTGCATTCCCAGTGCAACCTATACTCCATGTGGCACAGATGTCAGCATGCCTAGTAACATTATGATGAGATCTCAGGAGAATGTATTTTCTAGAATGTGGTAGAAAACCAGAATGGTTCAAAAACAAGAGTACATATACAGAATGTAAACTCATAGTGAATTAACAAGTAATTAATATATTTTTTCAGAGTGTCTGTTCTGTAACTTTGACTGTCCTATAATTTCACAAGTACTTTCAGGGCATTATTAGAAATCACACTGCCAAGTACTAGTTCATGCAACCCTAAGCAACATGAAATGGAATCTCTGGTACGATAGCATAAGCTTACATTATGGCACAGGTGGCTTCTGATCCCCCCCCCCACACACACACACACACACACAGAATATGTCATCATGGCACTGTACATACTCTCACACCAGGAAGGTTGAGAAAGGGACATGTGACAAGACAGAGTCTTAAAAGTGCTATTTTTGAAATGTATTATGTTGTGCACACCCCAAAATTATTTTATATGTGGTTTCTATATTGCGTGCATGCCATGCCCCAAAACAAGTATGGAAAGCCAAAAATACCTCTCCTTAGATGACAAACTGTAAGCCTCCACATCTATGTCTGTGTGTGTACACATATATATGTACACACACAGATATATATTTGTGTATTCATACATATATATATATATATATATATATATATATATATATATATATATATATATATACACACACACATACACATATGCTAGCCACCTGGCAATGTGAACATTGGCTCTAGATGATGGTCACTGTTGATGTGATAACCCTGACTCCATATGCAAAATGGGGAAAAAGGGGATTACATATATATATATATATATATATATATATATATATATATATATATATATATAAATACATACACACACATGCACATATAATAAATATAGATATATTTATCAAACTGCACAGCTGTCTAAATCCAGGTTATCAATGCTAGCATTTTGACGATCAATATACCAAGAAAAATCCAAAAATTAAGAAAAGAACACAGAAGGAAAGAAAAGCTTTCCTTGATGCTGTTATCAAAATCCCACTCATATTCAGACATAATTAGACTAAGTAGTGGTAGTATTACAAAAAAGGTTTTTCTAAGGTGTGGTACACGTGCTGTCATTGCCTTGCATAGCAACATATGAGGTACCCATTTATACAGTATGACTATGGTATGGCTCAGGTTTTCAGAATCACAAAACAGCTTGGGCCAGTTCACTATGCATGGTAATGTGTGGTGCTGCATAGAATGCTTAAGAATGTCACAAGAGTATCCCATAGTTGAGAAATTACAGTGTAATTGTTAAGATCTGTGCCTCAGACAAAAAAAGGTTATAAAGACTGATTCAGACTTTTCTTCTCAGGCACTCCTCTGAGACACTTGACACTGTTAGCCTGTTTCAGTATTTTTCCTTCCATCTCAATTCTTAGCTTTTTCTGATTTCTTCCATTTGTTTCCATTACAACTGTCTTACCTTTGCTCAGTTAATCTCAATTGCCTTCAGTTTTCCAATGAATTACCCTATCCTTTGCTGAAGTTCTTGCTCACAATCTGCCTGCAATGTGGCATTACTGACATACAGCAACTTTGCTGATCTGTCCCCTCTGACCTGTTTTCTGATGTAGTCCATCACCAGGATGAACAATGGAGGCCTCACATCTGAACCCTGATGCATATTCACTCCCACCGGGAACCTCTCTGTAAGACTGAAATCTGTTTGTTCTTGAGCCACTGGGTCCTTGACATAACCAGCACTAATTCTACCAGTGTTTCTGGGACTTTGAACCACCACAGGACTGCCCAATCCTGATCTTAATCCAAATTGCTCATCTCCCATCTTACTCCCAACATATTCATTCAGCAATCACGCTCTCCAAACTTTCATGCAGTATGACAGGCATTTAATACCTCTGTACTACCCAAAGGTGTATATCCCCTTTGTTCTTGTACACGGACACTTATATGCTTATTCTCAGTCATCTGAGATTGAAGATGCTAGAGATGATAGAAAGGTGGTAGGATGCACACTGTGGGACAGACAAAGAAATGAGAACATTACAGCAGAAGCCAAAGTAGCTCCAATTGCAAAGAAAGTCAAAGAACAGACTGCAGTGGTTCAGGCACATGTGCAGAAAAGCAGAAGATAAGCTGGTAAAGAAGCCAGGAGAAAATGAGGCCATCAAGCAAATAGATGGATGGATTGTGAGAGAGAAGGCCTGCAACAGTCAGGCATGACTGTCAAAAGTAAGATAGTGACATGGAATCGAGAGAGATGGTGATAGTTGACACAAACCCAGACCCCATACAGAAAATAAAAATAAAAATAGTCAATTACAATGTCTCTGCCTCAAGAAAAGAATGTAATGGGTTCAAAATCAGCAGTCACAGTTGAACTTACACATTTAATATATATAAAATTATATGAGGTATTACATTGATCCTGGCACAGTAAAATTATTATAATCCATCAAATGAAATGCATTTATATGATTTAAGTAAGCATTCATTTCTGTTTGACTGAAATATACAGCGAGTACTTATCAGCAATGTACAACAACATAATCTACAACTAAGTTAAACATTTTATGTTAATATAATCAGCCTCTATTTAAAATGCATTTTTAAGAAAGATATTTACTCTGTTACTCATTATTAAGTTATTCTTGAATTCATGATTAAATACACTATTTCAATACACGTTGTTCCCATACATTTATTTAAAGAATCAGGAACTTAATTAATAATGGCTTTTGGTTTGAAGACTTACTGTACAATGAATAGTAATAAGCCATTTCTCTTTTTTAACAATAAATAGAACAGTCACATTGAGTAATTAATATATGTACATGTCTTTATTTAAAAGGAAGCAGAGTAAGGAAATGCCATTCTGTTTTGATTTTCTGGTTTTGTGATACCAATCTGCTGCTAAAAGGATGAAAGCCAAATGGTAGTTGTAGCTGAATACTGTAAGCTTCAATCTGAACATACTAACAACCCTAGAAAATTCTGGAATACTATCTCCTCCCTCCTTCGCCCTAGCAGTAAAGACAACCCATGCCCAAACTCTGTTCTGACCAAGAAACAGTCTCTCTACTTAACACCTTCTTTGTGGAATGTATACACAAATGTACTACCAGCTTCTCCAGCTCCCCTCCAATATCTTCCTCCCTCCCCATACCTTCCCCTCTGATCTCAAAACACATACCCCTTCTTTCAGCCTCAACCCTGTGCCCGCACACATAATAAAAAAACTCCTCCTCCGACTGAAACCATGCTCCAATGTACCAGATAATTTACCTGCATCCATCCTCAAACTATCTGCTAGCAGTATATCCTTCCCTATCTCCATCATAACAAATAGGTCCATCCAATAATCTTATGTTCCCTCACTTTGGAGACAAGCATTCATTATCCCACTCCATAAAGGCAGTAAAAACACTGACAACACTAATTTATGTCCTACTGCCATACTTTCCCCACTCTCAAAAGTCCTGGAAAAATGTATTCACTCACAACTGATGCCTTATCTAACACAACCTCCTAACCCCCACACAATATGGATTCCGTCATGGCCACAGTGCCATCACTGCACTCCTCTCCATCCTTGAATCCGTTAACCATGCTCGTGACTCTGGCAAAATCGTATCAACCCTGTTCCTAGACCTTTCCAAAGCCTTCAGTACGGTCTCCCAACCTATACTCTTATCACAACTCTCCTCCCTCAGTCTCTCCCATTTCACCAGCTACCTCTCCAAAAGATAACAAGCTGTTAAATGGAAATTCCACCTCTTCCTTTCTATACACCCCTACGGGTACCCCAAGGTTCTGCCCTTGGCCCCTTACTTTTCAATATATTCATCAACAACTTTCACCACTTCATCTCCAATTCTATACTAATCCAGTATGCATATGATTCAACAATCATCTGCTCCGATGAAATCCCTTCTGACCTTCTGCAGATAACCCAGTCAGCTTTCTCAAATACTAAATCCTAGATGCAAAATAACCACCTAGCCCTTAACGCCAATAAAACCAAATTAATGATTTTTTCCCCATCTAAACACTCCCCCCATTCATAAAAACTCCTTCAAGATGATAAGCCAGAATAACACCTCCATTGAAATTGTCCTCACACCAAACTGCTCGGCGTCATTGTTGACGAACATCTAAAATTTGAAATTCACATCCAAACTAACATCAAAAAACAAACACCAAAAATTAGGACTCCTATACAGGCATAACAACCTCCTCAATCCCTCCACAAGAAAGGCCCTCGCCTCCACATACCTTCTCCCCTCCCTAATGTATGGCGCACCTCTGTCCTTGAATCTTCAGCTCAGCTTTCAAGCTAAATTAGAAGCCTGCTACAATAAAATCTGTAAATTTGCCACCAACTCTAGGAACTCATTCCATCACTGCATCTCCCTCCACTCACTGCAATGGCTCGAGCTTCCCAACTATCTGAGCCTCCTTAAACTCACCACTGCCCATAAGCTCATATTTAACCCATTCTCCTGTCCCGCTCTCTCCACCTCCTTAACCCCTATATTCCTAATCGCTCACTTAGGTCAGAAAATCAGAACCTGCTCAAAATTTGCAAACCTTTACGGCCACCTGGACACTCTCTGCTATCCTGCTCCTTAGCTAAACTATGGCACTCTCTTCCTCCCGACCTTAGAAATACTCATAACCACCCTTAACTTTAAATCCCTCCTCCATTCCTACCTATCTTCAAAGTGGGAATGCCCTTGTTCATTCCCTACACAGGACCCCCCCATATCAAAACTCACCTTCTAACTATGTGCATCATCTCTGTACTCACATAATTTGCCCTCCTACTCCTCTTTAACCTCCAGATTTTGTTAATAGTTTATTTCCAACAATTTCTCATCCTCAAACTTAATTCACTTCTAATGACTCTTAGACTGCTCTGTTGATAGATTTTTATTACTATTATTGTGGAATGTAAAATTTCAGTTGCAATTCACTGTTAATGACTCTTAGACTGTACAGTTGCTAGATTTTATTACTGTAGAATGTAGGCATTTTTACTTTAGAATGCTGCATAAAGCTGTATGAATTCTTTGCTTTGTATATGTATATGCTAATATGTTTGTCATTGTTACTGGAGCTTTTCTCCCCAGGCCTCCACCAAAACCAGGCTCTTTTTAGGCCCAGTGGACTTCCCCGGTCAGCAAACTGAAATAAATAAATAAATAATAAAATAAAATAAAATAATGATTTGCAGCATATCATCTGGCTTTACTTCAGTTATCCTAATCAGCAGATTGAATCGCAAAATGCATCAACCCCACCACCACACACACACACACACACACACACACACACACACACACACACACACACCATAAAAAGAACTGAAAAACTATTATAAAAGGCATGACAGATTAACAACATCAGGGCTTCATTTTCTTGTTGGAAAAATTACTAACGTGACTACTTTTAACTCCTAGTGTTGGATGTAAGACTGAAGAAGTAAATGGGTTATTTTACAACAGATAAATGACTACTTACTTTTTCATGTCACGGATGCAAAACATAACACAAATGTAGGCATTACGAACAATTTCATTTTGATTTGGAGTGCAAGTAGTTAAGTAGCAAAATAATGTCTCCAGTACAGTGACCATCCACATTGCAGCAATTAAAGTATAATATTTATTAACACCATGTACTCATACCTCTCAACTTCTTTTGTTTCAGAATTCCATACCAAGCCAACAATGATAGGAGCAATGGCACAGATCATGATTACCTTTTAAAATTACTCTGTTTCATGTGTGTGTGTGTGTGTGTGTGTGTGTGTGTGTGTGTGTGTGTGTGTGTGTGTGTGTGTGTGTCTGCTAGTCGAAGTGAAATGGACAGCAGGGTCTGCAGCTGTGGACTGACAAGTGCTGACAATGTGATGGGTAGGAGACAGTGACATTGAGAAACAGATTTGCCCACATTAACCATGTACTGTTTTGTGTGTGTGTGTGTGTGTGTGTGTGTGTGTGTGTGTGTGTGTGTGTGTGTGTGTGTGTGTGTGTGTGTATGTGTATGTGGTGTGGTGTAAAAGAACTATGAAACCAATATGTACTGACACCTGCTTGCTGCTCTGCTGAAGGGGGTGCAAGTGCAGTGGACTGGCATGGGAGTCCTGAGCTGACATCCATCAATTGTTTTCATCTACTAAAATTATTACAGCAGTATTTTGCAGAGATGTGGGAAAAGCCTCAAAGTTGTTGTGTGGCTATGTGTTTGTGGTGAGTGGAGGTGTGCCTTTGTAAGGATGGTGTGAATGTTATGCATTGTGAAAAAGAGAGATTAAGAGTAAAATTGTGAACTGTGTAGTCATTGGTGATTTTTTTATTGCTTGATTGAGACATACACACTGCACTGTGTTTGGCAGTACATTGTTTGAGTGCCCTGTTTGGACTATATCATCACTGCTATAGCTGCTGGTAGTGTTTCAGTGCATGTGTGTCAAGAAGTACACACATGCCTGTCTGATTTGGGGTAGGTGCAATGGAGAACAGATGAGTAGGAGCATCAGATCGCTTATCAGCGTACCCTACAAATGTCACTACTTTTAGCTTATACTTTTGCTATAAAATACTACAATCCATAAAGCTTTTTGAAAAATGTGTTGAACAAATAATGACATTCATTACAATTAAAGACAACTTTTTTTTCTTCAGAAAACGAATGTTAATTATTGTGGTCTTATTTTGTGAGCTTACTAAATCAGTAGTATTGTTATTTTCAGAAGTATATGATGTGGAAGCTTTCTGCATAAGTTTGTTGCTGAGAGGATGAGAGATATGTTACAAATACACAACCAAGACAAACTACATATAGCTATAGTAACAGAAATTACTCCGTCACATCAGAGGTTTGGGAGGTCATTATTAAAAAGAAACTGACAACGGTTTCATTGTTATGTAAAGCTTAGCATTAAACACCACAGTTCAGGTTATGCTGCAACAGAATAACTATGCAAAGATAACCATGTGAGCATTCAGAATACCATTAAAATCTAATATTTTACTGTGCACATTTTAAGAAATGGATAGGCCTAAACCCTGGATTAATGTGTGCTTTTTTCTTTAGAAATAATTCCTGGGAAATGCTATTCAGAAGCAAAGAGACATACGAGGGAACATCTTTAGTGGCACACCAGGCTGTGATTTGTTTGATGTCTATGGTCATGCAAAGTTGACTAATTAGTTGAATCTAGCCAAGCTAGAAATGTGCCTCTTTAGCCCACTAAAGGAGGGGAGATGGGAGGAGTAACTTAGTCAGGAATTGAAACTTGCAAAACTGCTCCTTGTAAAATGTCTTTTTTATCTCAGTAATTTGTTGATACTTTTGCAAGCTTCTTTCAGAGAATGTTACTTGTAAAACTCACTGCATACCAGTCAATGACACATGAGCTGCAGACACTCAAACTTGGCTGGTTTTTTTCAGGTGTTCCATTCTGAGTGAATGGATGTCTAGTCTGAAACAAGTGGTAGGGCTACTTATTCTCACAATCTGTGCATTATGGGACAGATTTAGCTTTACAAAGGAATCATGCTGTCTGCCCTCATGAGGTCAGAGAAGGATAAAAAATAAATAAAATTAGGAATGAGTACTTATTTTGCTGCAGGCAGTTTTGGGAGGTGCAGTAAATCATGGCAAGATCATTTATGTTTTTTCATGATTTGTCTGCAGTGGTCCTTTAAACTCATCTCCCATCCCCTAAACACCACCTCCACTTCATATCTGTCAAAGTGGTAAATGTAATTTGAGCTGTTTGCTGCTGTGATTAATGGCTCACAGTAGGAGACAAAGTTCATATACTGTTGCCTTGTACTTTCCTTCTACTTACAGTGGGACATTTATTTTTGCTGGACCATAGCCTCTTTCTTTTCTGAAACTTTAATCCTTACTACCAACTAATTGGTAACACATTGTTTGGCAAACCTTCCAACTTCATTTTTCAGGGATACCCGAGAAAGCAAAATTCTTAAATAAGTGTCTCACAAACGCCATAAAAAATAAAACATTTTGCATTTATATAGCACTGTGATGCACTTAAAATAAACTTTTTGCATTAACAAGCTACATAAAAACAAAATGTTGATATCTTGAAATTAATAAAGGAATGGAATAAATGTATTTATTTGCATAAATACAATAAATAGTAGCATGTTAGATGGATTTTGAGGAGTAAAAAATTGAAGTGACTGGAGTCAGAAACAAAACCGTGAAGGGGCTGCATACTGAGTAACAATGTGAGAGCGGAGATGATGCATTAAAGGACAACCGTACCCACAGACTCAAACAAATGTGTTTATTTCATCATGGTTTGGTGTTTCCTACATTTTAACACCACTCTGGGACTATTTAGAGCTTTTTAGATATTTGTATACGCAGTTTCTGACTCTGACCACATGGGGTCTGGCATCTTGAAATAATTCTGACTGTTTAGTCTGCCACTAAGTATCCCAGAATGCACTGTTTGTCTCCAAAAAATTGCATCAGATCTGCCACGTTTTCCCTAAAGCTCCTGTCAGTGCACTGATTTTACAGGCATTCACTGCTGTGTTATGGTCACCTACTTTTGGTTAAAATTTTATCCTTTTTCAATGGCTACTTCAAACACAAGCAGTGCAAATGCTACAGAACAGAACTGAAAAGTGCATTTTATTGCTCTTTCTTCTTAGAAATGCTAACTTGATTTATTTTGTGAAGGCTGAAATCTAGTTCTTCAAGGTATCTCCCCTCCAGCTTCACACCTACCTTCTCTAGCTGTCAAAGAGCTAAGGGTAATTTGACCCATTATCTGCATGTGATTGACAGCTCACAGCAGGTGACCAGACTAATGTACTGTTTTCTTGTCAGCCTTTCCTTCCTTACAGTGGGAGACTTTTTTTTTTTTGCTGCACTCCTGTCAAATTTAGAACCAAGCTCCACAGCATTGGGAATAATCACTGTTTTGCAAAGCATCAAACTCCCACTTATTTTTCCTTCCTGTTTGGTTAAATAGCTAAGAAACAATGCACTATAAACACAAAATATTTCACAGACTTGCATGACAGCACCCACATGCTTTTTAAGGGTTAATTTAAGAAAATTATGGCACTGCATACTTCTTGTAATCTGATGTAGTGTTGTCGATTAATTGTGACAGACATCTGCTTCTTATGTAAATACATGCAATTAATGTCTACGCATGGTCATTGCAAATTTATGCTCTTAGTTTTTGCAGCTGTTACTGTGCTTCTGCCTGTACTTTGTCACATATCGGTAGGGCTCTTCAGAAAAGTGAGATTATAGTTTGACATTTTTGCTAAGTTAAGAGTGGGCTGGGCAAGGCAGCTCTGACATCACAATGTGGGAGGTCCACTGGCTCTTCTCTACAGCATGCAAATCAGGTGGGGATTACATCACTTTGGGAGAGGAAACGTCCCAGTAGCTAGAGCAAGAGCTCTGAGAGATGTGACATCATCATTTCAGAGCCAGCTAGAGGTTTTTCAACTTGGTTTTCAAACTGAAAGTAAAACAGTATGGAAAAGTAAGAAGCCTAACAGTTTTTAAAGCTGCATGGGTGATTTTTTGAGGCTGTATCAATGAACAGGGACTAAAAGAGACAGCAGGTTGAGCAATCTGCTTTAATATCCCATTGTTGTCCTTTAACAATGCTTTACTGGTTTAAGAAAATTACTGCAGACAACATGGATAAATCCTCCAGCTGGAAGAGATAAATTACAGAGAGCAAATGCACACAATAGTACAATAACAGCTAAATGGCCCAAGACCAAACATTTCAAATGATCCTGACTTTGCAAAATGCTCATAATTTTTTAATCGTTTGACCTGCCTTCATAACTTCTCAGATAATCAATGGTTAATCAGTGGTGATAACTAAGTCAATAATGTGATAGTTTGCACTTGCATTACTATTATTTAGAAAATGCATACTAGCAGGTAGTAAGGATTAACATTTGAGGTCAGAAAGAGGCTATGGTGCAACAAAAATAAGCACCCCACTCTAAGTAGGTGAACAGTGCAAGACAACAGTACATGAAGATTGTTTCCTGCTGTAAGCTATCAATCACAGCAGCAAACAGGTCAAATTACCTTTGCCATTTTGACAGATATGAAGGGGAGATTAGTTTAAGGACTACAACTCAGGTATAACAAAAGAATGAAATTTGGCCACTTTAGAAACAAAGAACTGACAGTCACTAAGAATGCTGTTCTGTGTTCTTATCCCTGTTTGTCTTTTAAGTAGTCATTGGAAAGACAAGAAATGGTAATTAAACCTGACTGACTAACAGAAATCAGGGTATATGTGAAAATACTTGTAAAGTCAATGCATTGATAGGAGCTTAGGGGCTATGATGTAATATTTTAAAGCCAAACACTCTACTGTGGGGTACCTAGAAATAGACTAAAAAATCAAGATGCTGGACTCCATGTGGGTAGATTCTGGAATTACATTTAAAAATATAAAAAAAACTACATAGAGTCCAAAAGTGGTGTTAAAATGTAGGAAACATCAAGACATGATGAAATAAACATTTTTTTCAGTCTGTAGTTGTCGTTCTCCTTTAACATCCGAGACAAATCCCAAACTTTGACCAGATTGGGTGGATGAAGATGGTGCAACCCTGAATTAAGGATGCCATTAAGGACAGTCTTAGCACATCCAGTTTTTTTGTTCTAAACGGACACCCAAGTTTGTAATGTAGTGAAGGTGTGGACTGAGGACCAAGTGACTGCTTTGATAATGATTTTAAAAGTCTACCCCTTGCATGAAAGCTCCTGAAGTAGTTACTATGGTTGAGTGGGCTTTAACTACTCTTGGAAACCATTTGCCATGATTGGTATAACAAAAGAAAACTACTCTGTAGAGCCATACAGAAATAGTTTTTATGAATACCGGTAAGCCTAACTTCTTTCCAGCATGAGATACAAATAATTGGTAAGATTTTCTCAAGTCTTTTGTGTTGTCTTTTCTAAGGAAAACATGAGCTATCTGTGAACATCTACAGAACAAAGAATTATTTCTCCTTGTTTGTAAAGAAAGTAGGTGGCTGCAAAGTTTGATTAAGACTAAACTCAAAAAACACTTTAATCATGAAAAAAGGATTGGCTTGAAGGCTTACTCTATCTTTCTGAAAAATGAAATGCACAAAAATGGCTTGTAACTCAGAAACTCTTCTAGCTAAGGTTAAGGCTACCAACAAGGCACTTCCAAGATGATTGCTCACTAACAAACAGCTTAACTTCAGCTCTCCCAGTTTGAAAACAGAAAATGAAAAAAACAGTGCAAATGAAACTGTTTGGGGGGTAAAATTCAGTTACTGGCTAGAAATAACACTGATTGGATGCCAGCAAAGAAGAAAGTTGGAAAACCTCAAAAAAATCAACAAGAAAAGGTGAAGAGAAAACATGGTCTGTGAAGGATTCTGCAGCTGTCCATCAAAAAACAGTTCAGGCTTTAGCTTTGATTCAAGAGAGGATTTCCAGTAATAAATCAAATGTACTGTAACTGGCTGTTCAGATGAACTGATACATTGCAAAAGTAAGGGGCTGAAATGAAGAAAAACCTGTCCGCGTATGAGGCATCTGTAGAAGGACTGGTTCAAAAATAGGAGAGTTTGAAGAAAGAGCACACAGAGAAAACCTGAGATTTTCTGCTACACCACAGACATTGGTAGGAACAGTCTGTATTAATTTTATGAAAGCACAAATAAGCAACCTGACTGGTGTTACACAGCAGGATTTGTTAACTGAAAGGGCACATTGAGTGTATGCTCCAAACTTGGCCATGAGAAAGAAGCAAAGACCTGTATTAGTGAAAAAGCAATCGTACCAGCAGAAAGAGCTGATCCTCACAAAACTGTGGCAGAAGCACAAAGCATTAAAAGTTGGAGCAAGCAGAAAGTGATTACTCACTGTATATCAGGCAGAAGAAAAACATTTATCCAATCAGTGAATGTTGAGAGGCAAGTGCAAGATTCAAGCTTCTGTATTCCACTGTTTTCAGAGTACTTTTTCCCTGGAGGATCAGTCATTTTTGATGTAGAACAGGCTAAGGAAGAAACAAAACTTTATCCAACAAAAAGTGAGCCAACAAGCAGAAGGGGTCTACTTCTCATTCTTCTGACAGTAAGGATCATAAAGGGACTTTGCCACTGAAATATTTCCCAATGTTCCGAAGCAAAATGCCTGAGAGACAGAAAAAACACAAGAGCTAAACAGAAGAATCAGGGGTACCTTGGACTTGAACCAGCTGCTGGTTTTGGGAGATGGAGATGAACTGAAAGACCAGCAACACTGAAATTAGTGAATAAATGGGAGACTGCAAAGCATCACTCACATTTCTGAATTATGGCTTCACAAGAAAAAGTGGCTGAAAAAGACTGGACTTTTGTTCACTTTGTTACTCGTGTGGGGAGACTGTATATCATATACCTTAATGTCATTAATGTTTAGCAGTACATCAGCAAAACAATTTAGTGTGTAGTCAGGGTATTTTAAATGTGAGTGGTCTTTTGAGTGACTGTAGAAAAAAAAAGACATTAAAAGAAAACAAGTACCTTTTTTCATTGTAAGAAATACAGGCTTTATGGTACAACAGAAGAAAGGCTGGACAAAGGCAAGTTTAATGTTACAATGCAGTGATCTTGGGCTGCTGGAGTGGGGATGATCTGATTAAATTAGATGTATAATTAAAATATCTCTCTTATTTTTGCAAGTGTGATTGTCTAGATTAATCCCTTTGGCTTAATCTATAAACAATTGCTTCTTGTAAGCAAGTATGCTTTAAAATAAAACAAAACTATGAAAACCATGAAAAATGCTATATTTCTTATACTGCAGAGATATTAGCTTGTTTTTTTTTCATTAGCAAATGTTCAGTGGGAGTCAAGAAGTCTGCAGGTAAAGTCAGCTGTTCTGAGAGAAATTTACAAAGATTCATTGTTAAGTACTTTCCCGCTGAGACAAGTGGTCTGCTTGAGCAGTCAATTTATCTTGAGAATTTTGAGCTTTGATTCAAAATGTAAAAGTATAATGGGAAGCAATTCAATGAAACATAAAGTTTGAAATTATGGGAAGTGAATAAGAGATAGCAGCCTTAATAATTTAATAGAACAATGTAAAAAAATTAGTTTTACTTAAAGATAGTTGAATCACTTCTTTAGGTTAAAAGTTAATGTTTTCTGAAAGCACACACACTGATTTTCACATCTGAGAGGGGAAAAAAAGAGAAAATAAAAGAACAGAGAAGCAATTGGTGTACATGGGGATACATGCTGTTGCATATGCTTAAGCATGGATAACTTCAATTTTAGGATAGGTAAGGCCTGTATGTACAGCTGTCAGCTGGGACAATTGTTACTTTCTGCATGATTAAACTTAATTTCTTGAAGATGCACAAAGCTGTGTGTACGTTTGGTCTTAGTTAATAGGGGGTGGGATGTTTTTGAAATATATATACATTTTGTTTGATGATGGTCATTAAAACAAAAAGTCTTGAAAATGTGACATAGGTTCAACTGGAGTCAAGAAGAAACAAATGTACAAAAGATCAGCTTGCCAACACTTGTGTGTGTATGCAACACAAAAGTTGGAAATACACATTCAGAAATATTTCTAATAGATGGGAACAACAATTTCTTATCATAATGACTATGCTATCCATATGGTCTTGGAATATATATGGCCTTATGGGTATAGACAAAAAGGAAAGTGTATTTTTGTAACACCCTTACTAAAATATCAATTGAGATATAGGCAAACATACACCAATATAAAAGAAAACAAGCCATAATAACATTTTCCAGTTACATATAAAAAGAACATACGTGATGTATAATATAACTATCACTAGTCCAGAAATGCATAAAATTGCTCAACTTCTGCCTTTCCTTAAACCTCACTCTACCTCCAGAAGACTATTCTGCATGTATTGTTCCCACAATTTCCATTTATTTTTGTATAATTTGCTCCTTCCCTTTTCTAAAGAACCCACTTCCAGTTCTTTTATCTCTGTTAAAATATCCAATACTTCAAATACAGCTGGTTCGGATTTGATTTCTATTATAACTTTTTTGGCAGCCACCAGACAAACTTAACAAGGCCGTATTACTTATAGGCAATTCAGATCCTGTTTCCCAGCTTAGTTACACCCATTTGTTCACTATATTTCTGACAAAGCAATTTGTAGGGAATTTTAAAATCTGCCAACTTATTACACTCCCAAAACATATGTTTCAGGTACCTTTCTTCTCCCATCACACCTTCAACATTTTACATCTGTTGGTATTGCTGAACCAGTTCATGTGTGGGTACATTTATGGTTATTGCCTTTGTTTTATTTTCATTAATTTTATATCCTGAAAAGACTTGAAACACTCTCAAAATGATTACTTTTATATCATGAAAAAGGTTGGAAACTGTCTCAAAAGATTCCACACCATTGAAATGTCCTTTTCCTGGATTTATCCAATGCAAAATAATATCATCTGCAAATAAAGCTAACTTTTCTCGATTACCTTAGCAATTATATCCTTGAATTTCTGAGTCTCTTATTTTCTCAGCCAATGGTTCCAAATATAACACAAATAAAAAAGGTAAAGAACACCCCGGCCTGGTTCATCTGTTTAGATACAATGCATCAGGAAGGAACCCTCTCACTTTGGTGCTTGAATCTGATCCATCATATATCCTACTAATTAACCTTATTATTGTGTCAGATAATGCAAATGCTTCCATTGCCCTACTCTTAAAATCCCATCTTACTCTGCAAATACTTTCTCTGTATTAGGACCCACTAACAGTAGCAACATTTTTTCACATTCAGCTTCTCTCTGGATGATTGCTTTTCTTTTAATGTTTTCAAATGTCTGTCATCCCTCCATAAAACCAAATAGATCCATGGATATATATATATATATATATATATATATATATATATATATATATATATATATATATATATATATATATGCACACACACATTATAACACACACACACACACACTCACATATATGTGTGTGTGTGTGTGTGTGTGTGCATATATCAATTTTGGCAACACCTTTGTCATTCTTTTAATTGGTATAGACTTAAGATTTTCACATTTCTATGCTCTATTCAAATTTTTATAAAATTTCTGAAATATATGCAAAAGCTCTAGAGAAGCTCTGGTTATTTTTCTTGCTATAGGCTACCCAAGTTTGGCAACAACCATTTTTACTTTCTACTGCCTAAGTCATTGTGCAATTGAGTTAATATCAAAAATAGTTGGTTAAAGAGGAGAATAAACATTAAAAAAAACAGAACAATTAGTGTAAGTAGAAGTACACACAATAACATGCATTTTAGCATGGATAACCTCAATTTTAGGTTAACTAATGCCTGTATTAGCAGCTATCTATTTTGGACAATTGTTCCTATTAGAAGGGTTAAACGTAATTATTTGAATATGTACATAGTTTTGTGTGTTAGGTTATGAGGTTATGGGAGTCTGTTTTTTTTTTTTTGAGAGTTTTCATTAAAACAAAAAGTCTTGTAAACTGTGACATATGTTTCAATGTTGATAATAAGAAATAAAACATTGTATAAAGGATTAACCTACAAAACATTAGTGGTTACATGCATCATACAGCTGAAAATAGATGTTTAAAAAGCTGTCACATATAATAGGTGGGAATAATGACTTATAATGGCAACACTTTCCATACTATCTTGGAGTTTGAATGGTCTCGCATGTATACACTAAATGGAAATATATAATTATATTAAGAAATGCAGACTGCAAATAGCAATACTACAGGAGACATATTTGGAAAGAAGTGAGCACGTGAATTTGATAAAGAAAGGATTTCAGGATGACTATTCAGCAAATTATAAAGGGACAAAGGAAAAGTGGAGTACTTACATTAATTGCTAAAGGAGATCCAATATTGACAGAGAAAAAAAAGGATAATAATTGCAGATTTGTGGTAGTAAGGCTCTACTGGCAAGCGATAAGGACTATGCTAGCATGTATTTGTATTCCACTTAAAACTGCTATTATGGAGCTTAAGAAAACTGGGGAGAAATAATCAGCTTTCAGCAAGGATTAGTGCTTAAAGGTAGGGACTGGAATTTGATATGCAGCATGGAGGATGTGTTGGGGGAGCTACAAGAGAAATATAACACAAAGCGCACACTTCTGAAGAAATGTATACATATATTTGGTATGGAAGATATGAACGCAGATAATTTGCATATTACTTTCCAAGGTACAATAATTAGGTTATCCTAGACAGGAATTATATTTCACAGGAATGTGTGTATTTAATTGAGAACTTTGACACACATCCAATAACTATTTCAGATCATGCACCGATAATTACCAAGATAAAAATACAGGGTAATTAGGTAAAGATGAGACACTGGAACTTCCCTACTGACCTGTGAAAAGAATAGGAATTTAAGGAATGGATAATGAAAAATATTCAGGTGTTATTACGGAAGATAAAAAGTACTCTAGAAGTTACAGCTAGTGAGTAGTATAAAATGAAAGTGGAGTTTAAAAACAGGGTAGAAATAAAAGTAAAAAAAGAGATATTGTTAAGAAGTAACAATAATTATTTAGAGGGGCTGACAAATGTTAAAAGTATTACAGAATAAGGGGAATCTCACAAAACATGAAGAGGTGCAATTGCAGAGTGCTAAAGAGAAAATAAGGGAGTGCCTGGATAATATGCATGAGTTTAGAAAGATTGTTGTTAAGCAGCTGTTTTTGATAATACTCCAGAGCACAAAAACTTTAGGCACAATGACTTAAGCAACAGAAAATAGAAAGGGTTGTTGCCAAACCTAGGGAGCCTATAACAGAAAAAAACAGAGATCCTGTAGAGATATTAAAGATAATTCTGAAGTTTGATGAAAATGTGTATAAAGCATGAAAGGCAGATCCTGCCTCTTAAACTGAGGTTGATTTTTCAAAGGCCCACCCCATACAGCCTAAGAGTCCAGTGGCAAAGGCCAGCCCACCAGGCCCTGGCAAACAATACACCACAACAATCAAACTCAACACAAAACTCATCAACTCATTGAACCGAAAATACATCACAACATGGCAAACTGGCTAAGGCAAGAGTTGCAAAACACAAGGAAAGGTCAGAGCCATGTTGTGTCAGAAAAGTCAGCCTGTGGTCAAGTGGTGTCTGTCAGAGTTGTGTCTGGAGTCCACTCTTGTCTACTTTCTGAAGTAGCATCAAACACACTGAACAGGGAATTACTGACAGAGAAAGTCAAACTCAAACTGGAAACATAGTCGAAAACACGAAAACAACACAGATGGCACAGAACAGATCCACAGAAAGCCAGGGATAACTGGTGCCAGGGCCTGGAAAAAAAAAGTTAAAAATAAAATGCATAAAAGCATTAAAAAAACAAAAAACAAAAGGTACCTAGCTACCATATAATAGGCAATCCACTGAGCACAGAAAAGAAAGAGGGATCTGGGGAGGAGGGAGGTTGACCACTCGCTTGACACCATGGTTATAAAAGTAAGGAAAAACCTTCTAAACCACAATCGCCCCACAGATCAGGAAGGAGGGATTCACATCTAGATCAAGTCCCCTAGTCTCCTACTCACTCATCTCACAGACCTATGATTTGAGTACAATGCCCCTGAAAATGTATCTGACCAGAGACACCTGCAGCTTTGAAGGCCAAAAAAAGTTCCTCACAAGGGATAAAGGGTCTCAAAATATGTCTTATGCTGCCCGACTGAAAGAACTCCAGCTTGAGGGGAAAAAAGAAAAAGCACAAATGAAAATATTTATGGAAGGCTTAAAAATGTTAAGGTTAGAAGCAGAGGAGGCTCAACAATTAACAGTTAAAATAGGAGAAGATAAGATAAAAATGGTGATGTATAACCAATCTGCAGGAAAGTCTCCAGGAAGATGGTGGTATTTTAGAAGCTAGCAGGGAAGAAAGTGATAAATATCTGGAAGGTTTTGTTTAAGAGTATTTTTAAATAAGGGGAAGCACCAACATCCTGGAAAAAAGCTGTGGTGGTTGTAATACCTAATAGCAGTAACATAGTAAGCTGGGATTTTATGAGTAGGGCAAGGGAATAATTTGCATTCCCTGATGCATTATTAGGAGGATATATGATGGATCAGAGGTAAAAATTAAAGTGGGAAGGTTCCTCTTTGATAAGTTGTGTCTGAACATAGGAACTAGTCAGGGATGTCCTATTTCTCTTTTGTTGTGTGTGTTACATTTAGAACCCCTTTCTTATCTGCATTATATTTACCACCATTGGCAAAGAAACAAATGATCAGAGGCAATAATTTAAATGAAACTGCTCCTTTCTGATAAGTTGTGTTTGAATAGAGGAACCAGGCAGGGTTGTCTTCTTTCCCCTGTGTTACTTGCTTTATATTTAGAACCAATGACAAAGAAAATAAGGGACCCAGAAATGCAAGGATATAACTGGTATGCTATTCAAGAAAGATCGTCTTACCTGTGGATGGCATTATTTTGAACCTGATAGAACAGAAAAGTATGGCAGTTGGCTTAGAAGATTAAGAAGCTGATAATGAGCCATTTCCTGTGGTCTAGTGGTGCAATGTTTGATTCCCTGAGCTTCTACTGACTAACTGTGTGACTCTGAACAAGTCACTTAACCATACACCGCTCCTGGACTGAGTCTGAAAAAGGTCCATGGAGATCAGTGCTCTACTCTGGAAAACAAAACAAAACAGAAATAAAGAAAAGGAAACCTCAGCATTATGGAACATTCTCAGACAGTTACATTTTTCAGGATATAAAATTAATGAAAATAAAGCAAAGGCTATAGCTATAAACCACGTACCTACACACAAATTGGTTCAGCCATACTCATACTTGAGGGGAGATGATAAAATTATGAGGGGAGATGATAAAATTAAGTATTTAGGAGTATGGGTTAAAAAGGATTCTGTTATGGCAGCTACTGATATGTGGGAAGAGACTAAACAAAATATGACACAAAAACCAAGAAGTTGGAAGCTCTTCCCTATGGATATGGCTATCAAGATACAAGCAGTAAAATATTTTAGGCCCTTTAGTTTTATACACAGGTCAAGCATATGTTTATCAACCTGAGAAGCTGCGGATAGTAATTAATAAAAAGTTAAAGCATTTTATCTGGGAGGTGAATAGGGCAAGAGTCAAGTGAGATAAGTTTATTCTTCCAATAAACAAAGTGGTTTAGGAATATCCAATTTCAAAGGTATTGCAGAGCTACACAGTTAAGATGCCTATGTGCAGTACAAGCAGAAAGCTATAATTCAAAGTGGAAAGGGATGATGACAAAACAAAGGAGAGACTGGGATTTTGGACGGACATCATTAAGAAGAAGAACAATAAACCATACAGAATATTACATTCATAAAGTAGCAGAAAGTATTTTAACAACTAAGCCAACATGGGAATGGAAAAAAAGATATTCTGCTAACAGAGATAACTGCAATTAGGGATACAGACAATAGACAGGAAGTGAGTGAAATTTACTAGAGAAAACTGGCAATGGAACCAAAGTATTGGGAGCAAATAATTAGATAGGGAACAGTAAGAGAATGGGAAGTGGCCAAGAATATATTTGGACTGCAGGATATAGAGATTGAATTCCCTATCAAGGATTGTTATCAGAGTATAGGCAAAGAGAAAGAAATAGGATGATCCTAAGCAAAAGACCAGCACCAATAAAGTTTTAGTAGAATCTTGAACAGAAGCTGCTGTTAAAAAAGGGATAATTAGTTTAGCATATAAAATACTTTATGATAAACTATAAGAATCAATTAGAGGAGGTTAGAAAGGCTTGGAAAGAGACTGGATAAGCAAATCACAAACAATGGGGGGATATATAGATGACTCTCAAGGTATACACGCATTTGAATGAATCGCACAAGGTTGAACAGTGCATAACCCAAATTTAAATGTAGAATTTTACAATGTTGAAAATGCTATTCAACAAACGGAAAATAAGTATATTCCAAATTCGACAATTTTCGAAAATGCGCCCTCACATAGTAGAGTACTGCAGTATGTACACACACAGATTAGTAAATATGTGTAGCAGCCCGTACAGGGCAGTCTGGACTTACTGTAGTCCATAAACAGTATAATGGAATAACGTATAAAAAAGTGTACACGTGTTTTGGAAACCCTACAGATTGACCGTGACTGTTACACTACACTGTATCCCCAAGCATGTTGCTATTCAGCATAACAGATGAAGACAGACTTACAATCCAGGAAAGTTGAATCACAACACTCAGCACTCATTGTGAAGAAAGAAATAATCGCCATTGCAGTACTGCCACTGAAACATCAGATGTAGACTAGTGCAGATGTCAGTCCTGTCATTACCAACTGTTGTAGAAAGCCGCGTCCCATAACACCATACAAGGTACATATTACCAGGACACAATATTACACACATTGTTGAGTTGTGCTTACTGCTTAGTGAGACAGATAAGCGCCATACGTAGTATACATGCACCGTGGTTTAAAAGGAGCAGTGTTGTACAAGCAGGGCAATGAATCCAGGAGATTCAGGAAAGCGTTCTCCTTAATATCCAGCCTCCGTCGCTTCGGCGTACTAGGTAATCTGGACATGCATCTGGCCATCAGGTCTTCCACTTGGTTCTGTTCTAGTTGGATGGCATGGAGCACGTCCAACAGGAATAGCCGCTGCTTCCCTATGAGACTCCTCAACCTCCTGTACCATCCCTCCACCGCTTTATGGGTTCTAGGGAATCCCAGACTGGTGGTATAATACTGGTCCCAAAACTCCACTTCAAATAAGGGTGGATGTCTCTCTGCTGTCAATCCCCTCATCCCATACCTTCTTGGATGACCTAGAAGGTAGTTCTCTTTAAAGAAATTGCAGACCTGTTGTCCATACTCAGGAAAGTCCTGTTCTATGTCTGCAAATGTTTCACTGACATAGGAGGGGTTTACAAATGCGAGTGCAGGCAGTTGTTTGCACAATCCCACGAAGGCTGCATCAGTTCCAAACTCCTTAACCAGATGTACACGCTGGATTTGTCACCAAATAATATGACAGAAGTGGAACCAACAGCCTTTCGTGTGTGTGTCTGGAAATGTAGCCTGTATGGCATTTACCGCACCTCTCTCAAAGTCAGACATGACCATCCGTGGGGCAAAACACAGCTCATGCTTTGAACACAAGCACATTATCATGCTCCAAAACTGCTTGTAGCAGTCTTCGTTCTTGCATGGGAGAATGCCATTTACCAAAGGTACAACCTTTTTGTTGGCAGCCATGTCAAGGGGGCCATGGATCGTGTAAACCTGGCGGCACTCCCTGGTACTTATACGGAAGGTGCCATCCACTAGTATGAATTTGGCAGCACAGAGTGCACGGAGGTTTCCTACTATGGTGAGGATTACTATCTTTATGGTTTGGTCTTCCACCTCCCCATGTTCTACAATAAATGCGCCATTTTTCAGTGGCAGCACATTGCTGGACAGATGCTGCAGAGATTGCAATTCCCTAAACATGGCTAACTTGCTCCTATGCCTTACTCATGTCACATTCTCCTTTAATACTCTTGTGTTGGGCAATTCATTCCCAACACTAGTTGATGTGCACGCAAGCACCTCAGATACGATCTTACACGGGTCTTCCACAGAATCGTGGGCCCGTTTACGTATCTGTTCCCTGACCTGACACACCTCTGCATGTAGGGGATTGGGACCATGGTAGTGTGCAGTACTCTTTTTCAGTTCATGTCCATCGCTCCCACACTCGGTTATACACTTTCGAACACAGCACCTGTAATGTCTCTGGCCAATACACTTCTCATGGTAGTGGCGATACCAATCAATAAACAAGGTCTCCTTTTCCCCTTGTGGCTTTTTACTGTTGTATAAGTTTGTCCAAGTGTGCCGGGATTGTGGGGTGTGCTTTCCTCTTCCGCCATCTGCAATTAAACATTACCTAATATTACTAATCTGAAAACTACAGCTATAGATCTATAGCTTGACAGTAGATGTGTACCTACCTTCCACTTTTGAATTAACCAAGTACACGTTAAATGTTTATCCAAAAGGTGCACAGCAAATAACGTCTTCCTGTTTGGACAGGGGGGAATGCCTTTAAGATAGGTGTGTTAATGACGTCAGTTCACATATATAATGTCGAACTACTGAATATCGAATGCATGGTATAGTCGTTTATTTGCAGTTCGGTATTGTTGCGTTCGAAATTTCTCCCTCTTAGGATTATGCATTCGATATTATTACGTGCGACTAACATGCGGTCAACCATTTACATGTAAACCGACTCTCAATTATGCAACAAAGCCTAGAAGATTTAGGATCTTTGCTTGAAAGTGTTTAGTACTTTTACATCCCAAGTAGACTCCAAATAATTTTTACTCTGGTAGACAGAAAATGTTAGAGGCATGATTAGGAAGAAAGAGGTAACTGGGAGCATATTTTTGGGAGTATAATGAGTTTGCAGACTTTAAAGATCCCCTGAAGACTGATTTGTCAGAGATACTGGGTGAGTAAATTGGTGTAACTATGGAAATTATTTTTGAGTTATGATACAGAACCAGAATTGCCTAGGCATAGTAAGGCCTTGTTGAGTCTGATTATGGCGGCTCCCAAAAAAGCAATTACTAGAAAATGGAAATCAAAATCTAAACCAATTGTACTAGAAGTTGTGACTATAGTAACAGATAAAACAACTGGAAATGGGATCTTTAGAAATGGGTAAGAGCAAACTGCATAAAAAATGGGAATTGTGGGAACAAGACATGGAGAACATTGTTTTAGAGTAGAAATTAGGTTAAAAAAGGCAGGATTTGAATGCGCTATGTAAAGTTTAACTGACTATGACTGGATAGATTATAAGTAATGTATGTTTTTAACTAAAAATATGTCAATATGGTTCATTTTCATTTACATAAATATGCGATTGGCTATGTCGTAAGCTATAATTTAACAAAGATGCTTTTTGTTAAAAAAAAATGGAAGTTCTTAGAACAATTCATGCAGAAAAAAATGTTTGGAGGAGGAATGAGGTTTAAGAGAATTTATATAATGTTGCTTAGCTTATACATCATATATATTGTTATATACTATGTAATGCTTGCAAATATACTTGTTAATAAGGTTTGATTGCTTTTATATAAATAAATGTAAGTTTGTCTATGTCGCAACTGAGGAGTCAATAAAGGTATTTTAAAAAAAATGCCAGATTTAAGCAGCTCGCAGAAATATTGAAGGAGCAAGGGTGCCTTGGTTTATTGGAGTCATGTCCTTATTTTGACACCAGGTAGCAAAACTTTTTTCGTTTTATTTGGATATCAAGACTTTCTGGTGGAGGTTTTCTTGCATCTCTAAAAATTCACATCATGTCCTGAGGAGACTACTGCCTGAAAAAGAGTTAAAATCCTATCATCCATCCTGTGAACTTTAGTGTCTATAGATTGGGTTGCATTAGTGACCCCTTCTCCTGAATAAACCACCAAGAGAAGAGCCTGGTAATGACCCCTGACCAATTTCTTAAGAAATGAGAAACAATGTTGTACCCTCAGACTGTCCCTGCTCATCTTTTCAAGCACTCTAGTAATCGGAGAAAAAGGTGAAAATGCATATAGAAACTTCCCCTTTCAGGTTATCAAGGAAATATCTGTTGTATTTGCTGGTTTGCAAAGAGTTCTGAAGCAAGAAAGACTTAGTTGCCCATTTTGTACTGATGCGAACCAGTCTATCTGAGGAACTGAATGATGAAATGAAGAATGTCCTTTCTATTTAACATCAACTAGTGAAGGTTTGTCCTGAACCTGCTGCCACTGTGGAGAGATGGGAGGGAATGGAGACTGTATACAGAAGAAGATTGTGTTGAATGGCCACTTTTCAGTCTATTGTAGGTAATCTACAAAAGGGGGAAGGGTTTGTCCTGTATTGTTTGTTTATGTACCACATAAATGTGGTATTTTCTGTCACTACTTGAACAGTACCTAGCATCCACAGTTTGTAAAGAATTTTGAGGACACTAAACACCATCTTTTCCTTGACACTGATGAGACTTTTCTTGTGCAATGGGCTTCAGAAACCTGGAACTTTGATTTCTTGGAAACAAGCTCCCCCAAGAATAGTCTAAAGCATCTGGTGCAATGCTTCATACTGGAAGAAGTAGCACAAAGGGGACTCCCAGATTAGCAACTACCTTTTGGCACACCAGTGAAGTTCCTGAAATAAAAAAGGAATCACCAGAATTTGATTTACAGAATTTGAGTGCTAGGTTGACATTTCTCAGACATACCACTGAATTTTCATCATACAGAGCCTGGCATGAGTAACCACAAGAAGAGATGAAGCCATGAACCCCAGGGTTTTAGAAATTATCTGAGTCAAACTTCTGTTTTGCTAGGATTTTGAAATTAACCTTTGAATGCTACTGTTTGTTCAGTGAGAGAAAGGCCTTCTACAATGTTGTACCTAATATGCAACCTAGGAAGGCTACTTTGGAGAAAGGTAACAAAGATTTCTTTAGACTGACAGTGAATCATAGTTTCTGAATAAGATTCATGGAGAATTCTAGTGCCTTTAGTACCACTGAACTGGAAGTTGCTTGAATTAGGCAATTGCCCATCTAAGGATAGATAGATGAAAATTCCTTGGAGCACTTCACAAATACACTATGTTGTAGAAATCTCAAAGGGCAAAAAAGTAAACTGCAAAACCAAGACACTCAAATATTTTCTCTGACTCTTCTGGATAGAAATGTGTGTAAATATCCTTTAAATTCAGAGTGACCAATAGAGAACAGGGGTGTAGAAGATGCAATAAAGTGTGGAGAGTGAGCATTCTGAAGTAAGGAAACCTCAAAAACTTCTTGAGATGGACAGATCTACAGTTGGCCTTCAGTTTGCTTCTTTCCTTGGGACTAGATTTAATCTTGAATATTATTATTTTCCCTACAGGTGTGGAAGCACTTCTATCACCCCCTAATAAGAGATTTGAAATACTAGAGGCATACAATGTTCCTGATCTTCAGGAAATGATGAATGCCTGAAATGGTTGGTTTGGCATACTACTGAAGCTTGTAACCTCTTCTCATGATGTCGAACACCCAGGAATCTGAAGAGATTGGTTCCCATAATGGGAAGCAAAGAGAAAATTTGCCTGGGGTGATGAAGAGGAAGGGGAAGAGGGACTGGAAAGGTACAGTTAAGGCTGATAACTATTATTGTTGGTGCCCTGGAATGCTTTACTTCTTCTTAGAGTCTTCTGGCTAAAGTACTCTTGCTTTTTTGTGATGGCCTCTGCCTTAATTAAGTTTAGATTTGTACTGCTTTCTAAAGAAAAGAACGTGGTTTTGCAGAATCATTTCTCTCATATCCTAGGCCCATTGGAAAAAAAGTTGTTTTATCCCCTGCATCACTTTACCTCTCGTCCAACTTTTTAAAGACTTCAGTTGTAGGATTCTCACACAGTAAAACTTTATCCAGTGAAGCATTCATCAATTGAGTCTTGTGATATGCTCTGGTAAGTCTTGGAGTCTTAACTATGCATACCTATGGATGACAGAACTAGCAATAGCTGCTCTAAATGCTGCATCAGTGGCATCATATCTATATTTTATAGAATGTTCAGCAACTGCAGAGGCAGAATGAAGCATTTCTAGAAGTTCTGATTTCAAGTCTAGATTAGGAATTTCATAAATCTTCTGACCCATACTGTCTAACATAGCTAAAAGGAATTTAGTCTTATGTGTCTGGCAATTAATAGTCCTAAATAACATGTTGTGGATGTATGAACTTTTTACAGAACATGTCAAGGGTTCTGATTTCCTCATCATTAGGAATAAAAGCTAATTTAGGTCCCTTCTCAAAGCCCACAGAAATAACTGCAGCATCGGCAACAACAACAGAGTTTTTTATAAAAATATTGGTGAGAATACTGTAAGATGTAAAGTCTGTTATGCCTTTTAAAGGTGGTTGGGAATCTAGGGTTAGGGAAGCAACTAAAACAGCATCTTCTACAGCTCTAAGTACTGGGAGAAAGCCACAAATTTAGGAATATCCATATAGTGAAAGTAAAAATATATTTTCTGAGTGACAAACATTTTCTTCCTTCCCATTTAAAAAGGCTTTCATCTTAGATATGTTGTTTCACCAAGACATTTTTTTCATTAGGAGAGCCCAAGTAAAGACTATCTTCCACATCTGACTCGTATACAGAAAGAGAGGGAATCTCAGAAGTAAAGTCCATACTCTCTTCAGAAAGGTCCAGTTCATCTGAATATGAATCCCTTTTATTTTAGTAGGGTCAAGAGGAACAGTAGTTTGTCCTGGTCGTAAGGCTTGAACAACTTTTAACAGCTCTTGAGCAAAACTAAACCAGATATCTTAAAGTGTTTTGGGGAGGGAATTCCCAGAAGAAATTTGGAGATTGAATGTGTTTTTTTTTTTTTTTAGTTAGAGGCCAATGTTTAAGAGTGGCCAGGACGATGTCTGTTGTTAGTGAATTGGAAGGGAAGATGGCCACCTGGAAGAGTATGTTCATGGAAAGGGGTTATCCAGAGAAAATGGTTCAAGAAGTTATCAAGGATGTTATTAATGGTTGGGGTAGAAAATGTAAACCACTTTTAAGGGAAGAAATAAATGGGAATAAAACTATCTGTATCCCAGCCAATAATAAATAATTTGAGAGGGCATACAAAGGAGCTTACAGGTAAGTTGGCAAATGGTATTAACAATAATATAAAAGAGAACTGGAAAATGATGAAGGTTGAAAATGAGGTTACTGAAATGGTGGGGAAAGAACCAATTTTTTATTAATAAAGTCTTTTTTAATTTTAAAAATTTATTGGAAGGTGCTAACTAGAAGAAAGCATAAGGGAACTAACAAGTGTAGGGCTTGTAGACAGTGTCCCTGGATACTGAAAGATAGTACTATAGTTATAAAAAATGGTATAAATGATAAAATATTTTTTAAAAGGGGCAATTGTGGAACAAAGGGTATAATTTACCTTGCAAGATGTTCTGGCTGAGAGTTTTTATGTTGGTAAAACTGAGAGAACACTGAGAAAACAGACATACAAACATAATTACAACATCAGTAGGAAGAATCCCAACAACACTCTACCTACACATTCTGATAACTGCATTAATTTAATTTAAGGAAATTTTTGTTTGGTATTTAATGGAAAGAAACCACAAGGGGCAACTGGAGAATTTTTTCTGAGTAGAGAGAGATTATATGTCAAATTTGGTTGAATGCCCTCCCCTGGCTTAAATGATGCTATTAATTTGCAACCAATGTTACTATTAAGAGCAACAAAATCTTAAAACATGTTAATGACTCTGCATAATTATTAGTGAATTTTAACCATTTTGTTACTAACAACAAAGGCCATTGTATATAATGGGGTTATTATTCTAGGACTTGTTTTAAGGCTTTACTAAATTCAATTTTTATTAGTACTGAGTTTGTGATAATTGTAATTACATTTGTTTACATCATAGAGTTATTATTGGCTTTAATCATATGAGTTTTTATATTAGGAACATAGGTAAAGCGAATTATGAATTATTATTCTTTATTTTTTTATTAGACAAAATATATGAATGTTTCTAGGGAGAATTTTAGATACTCAATGAATTTTTAACTGAACCCTGGTGCAATAGTATCAGTGAGATGTATATTTGTATGTATATTTTTCTCATAAAAACTATTCGATATTTACTCATTGCTCTATGCATTTTTACATCAAGCCAAATACAGTATCCCTTTACACTACAGGTAAACTAACGCAAGTGGTGGGTTATCTTATTCATTATACATTGACTCCCCCAATCTGTTGTCATTTCTATATAGGCATTGATTGCACATTCCACATTTACATACCACGCCAACTACTGGTATCACTTTTATTTCTGTTGACCCCTCTCTCATAGCAATACTTTAAATTATTCCCTTTCTTATGTGTAAAAATTGGTCTTGATCCTACCACCCAGTCACCTATCCCATTTATTGAAAATATGTTATTGTGCCTTTCAGTTATTTCCTTTATCTACCCAACATCTGTGTCATAATTCAAGATCATGGCCTTCTCATACAATTGCTTTATACTCTTAACTATTAAATTCATTAACTATATAGTTTCCCCCATATTCTTATCAGAGTATACCAGTGGAGGAAAACATTCCCTTTTAACCTTGTACGCATCTTTAGCCATGTTGTTAATTAGTTGCACTAACACCTTTCTATAAACATATTTTGAAAAATATTTCCTCTACAAGTTCATTATCAAGTGTATTAATCATTGACATCCTGACCATCTGACCTCAAACAGACTATTGACAATGTAATTCCTGGATGGCCAGTAGGAAATGAGTCAGAAGGGTGAACATAGCAAAAGAGCCAAAGTTATGTTATCAGTTCCACAGTGTGGCACCCCCCCCCCCAACCCTGAGTTGAGGAGCCAAAAAAAGTCCTGTCAAAGTTGAGAAGGAAAAAAAGCTGTTAGTCTCTGAAACTGTAGCTAACCGCTTGCTAGAAATGTAACAAGCAGCTTGCTACAGTTATGATACCACACACTCAAACTGTGACCTAAAACTACAGAAATAAATGCTAGTACTGCACTACTACACCATCATCATCTGCCAATTGTGCCCCATAACATCTTGCACCCAGGGCAGGTGCCCCCTTCTCCTCACCCTAGTTATATCTCTGGATAGCAATAGATGTGTTTCTGTCCTCAGCCATAATGACCTCCAAAGGGGCAATGCTTGAGGACCTGGGAGATGCCAATGGATGAGCTGAGGGTTGCTAAAGTGTCTTACTGGATTTGCCCAGCTCAAACCAAGCAGAGGAAGTGGAGGTCCATTCAGAGTCATTTGCTTCTTTTGGCACTTTATGCCTGTGTTGCTTTTTAGATTGAGGGTCAAATACCAAAAGTAGTAGTGGCAGACAACACAGCTGCATGTGACAGCAGTGATAATCTCCTATTTTCAAGATATTATCCAAGGATCCTACACTGCAGTGGTGGTGCTGCGGTAGCGTTGTCGCCTCACAGACATTGACCGTTCGATTCTCAGTTAGAGCATCTTCTGTGTAGCGACATGCGTGAATGGGTGTTCCTTCGTTGAAGGTTGTGCATTAGGCCCGGCAAGCCAGTACGTAAAAATCTACTGCCAATCATTAGCGGACCGGAGTTCTGCTATGGCGACCCCTAACCGGGAAAAGCTGAAAGACACAAACAAACAAATCCAAGGATCCTACAGCTACATCTAATAGTTTTAGGAGCAAAGCCCAGACAGACCTGACAGGGTTTGATGTTGTATTTCTCCTCAAGGCAGAATGAACAGCTAGTGTAGTAGCCTGTGTAAGGTAGTTGTTTACTACAGTTCCACTTCCCCTTTTTGTCACAGACACAAGAAAGAAAATGACAAATTCTACAAAAGAGGAACAGAGAGTCCCCAATCGGGTACTTATCTGCCTGAGCTTCACAAACTGTAATTGACAGAAAGGAACAAACATTTGTGACACTGACAGATGTCCATATAAATGAACAGCAGCAAGAAAATTCTGGAGCTGATGCAAATGCATGTACCTCATATACATACCTCTCAACTGTACAGATTTTTGCAGAATGTCCAGATTTTGGCTATATATTTTTGGTCCATTTTTCACATACTTGTGGTTTTCTAGCAAATTAGTGGTACATCATTACAGATTGCAGTTAGAAAATAATGACAGACATTTAAGTTTCAGACTTCATATCCTTCAGAAAATTCATGCTAATGCAAAACCTGCTATTCTATCAACTTCCTAAGTTTGTAAGAGCAATATTTAAAAACTGTCCCTATTTTTGGGCATTTGTCCCAGTTTTATTTATGGCTTTGTCCAGATTTCTTGCTCTACCACAATGAGAGGTATGGCATAAAAGCATGTCTAGGGCGGCTATACAAGCTTGGGGGAAGAATCCAGAGCTTCAGAAGGCTGTCCAGATGGGCGAGACCTTTGCAGGAAAGTCCCCATATTAAGAATACTACAACAGTGACAGCAGTGGTACAGCAGTTAACATTGTTGCTTCACAGCAAGAGGTTCTCCTGTTCGATTCTTGGCTGGGGTGCCATCTGTGCAGAGTCTGTATGTCCTCCCTGTGTTTCCATGGGTTTCCTCTGGGTACTCCAGTTTGTTCCCACATTCCTAAGACATGCATCTGGAGCATTTCTCGGGCCTCCACTGAAAATAGGCTCTGTCCTAGTTCGACTTTCCTGGTTAACAAAAGTTAAAGAAAGAAAGAAAGAAATAATGAACAAGCATTTATTTTACTTCAAATTGACATAAGCAAAGAACAGTTATCTGCCTTCAGTTGTCAGACTGTTATAAGATGGTTAGCTGGTAACTAGAAGATTTTTCTACTATTGAACTCTCTCCCCCACCACTAACCTAATCATCAGTTATACTTTATCAGACAGCAGCCGAGAGCTGCACACAAAAAACATGTTTACATCATAAATTGTAGTCATCTGCTAAACATCACCATGCTATATCAGAGAGACATTAGAATCTCCTTCTAAAACTGGCCATACCTTAATTATTATCAAGGATTAAGGCAACAGAAATGGCTACACAGTTACAGGTAAATGTTTTTTTTTTATCCTTCAGGACCATGCGGAAACCATGTTGGCAAAATAAAGGTATATACACAAACACTGTGGTAACTTAAATATATTCAACAGTGACTTGCTAAGTTACATTCTTTTCACTAAAGCTGTAATGTACAGCATGTTGTTAACTAAAATGTTTCCTGTTCCAAACATTACTTGGCATATTATCAGGCAAATCAGGCTAACTGTTCTGAACTGCTGTATAAAACAGCCCCTCTGCAACAAGCCCTCAAATTCTAACTGCCTTACAATAAAATGAACAAATGATTTTCAGCAAAACATACACCTGCCAAAACCGCAGGATGAGGTCTCTAAGAAAGCATTCTGCAGGGGAATAAGGCTCCCTTACAACCCTCCATATCTAGGTCTGCACCCTCACACCTTTCTTACTTGTATATACTAACTGTACAGTGGCAAAACCAATGAAGAAATTTATATCACATGGGATCACCCATTACCAACATTTTAAAAAATAAATGTGAGTAACCCACATAGAGTAGTTCATGAAAAGAAGACAAAAGTAGCACTGACCATGGAAATTGCTAAACCCAGTAATTACAGTGCCTTATGTACAGACAGACACAAAGTTATAAAATATCAAGATTTCCAGGCAGAAATGAGGGCAATGCGGAAGAAGGATGACTAGACAGTTACAATAGTAGTAGGAGCAATGGGTCTCATAAAAAAGAATTTACAGTCATATTTACATAAGCTACCTTTACATGAAACTCCATACGAATTACAGGAGGAGTCACTACTGGGCACATTGCAGGTGCTGCGAAGAGCACTTCTGGCCAACATCAAAAAATTGAAACAATACTAATTTAATGAACTTTAATCATACCTTGACTTAGGAATGGGGGGTCCATTCCCACCATGGTATTAGAAACCCAAAAGACTTGGAGAAATTAAAAAGTACAGTTTTGTACCTACCATAAATGTAGATGTTCGAGGATCCACATTGCTGCAGTCCTAACAATTGGGGTAGTCCGCTGTCCAGTCGGGCCCCAGTATAAGGCTGGCGTCGGTCAGGGCGCATTAGACTGACGCCAGTGCGTCAGGGTACTTCAGTCTTTTCTTGCCCCAGATGTCAGAAGACCCTAAAAAGACAAGGCCCAATATACCTGCACCAAAAATATGTACAATATATACAAAAATATCAGCATATAACCTCACCTACACAACCACCCCTAAACATAGAGGGGAAGGAGGGAGGACTGCAGCAATGTGGATCAACATCTACATTTATGGTAGGTACAAAACTGTACTATGTTCACATTGCTGCAGTCCTAACAATTGGGTAGAATCCCAAAGCAGAGGTAAGGGAGGCTGGCAAATCATAAAGAAGCAGGAGCTGACAACATGCCTTGCAAAATAGCTGTGGCAAAACCAGCCCTAGACTTAGAGTAGAGAGGAAGGTGATAATGCTTAGAGAAAGTATGCACTGAACTCCAAGTAGCTGCCTCCAAAATATCCTTAGTTGCCACACCCCTTAGAAATGCTGTTGAAGTGGCAGTAGCCCTAGTGGAATGAGGCCTAATCCCAACTGGAATCTCCTTGCCATGATGGGAATAACAAAATGCAATGCAAAACCCAATCCACCTAGAAATAGTTTGTTTTGACACAGGCTTGCCCTAAGAACTCAAAGCAAAAGAAACAAACAACTGCTGAGACTGCCTAAAATCCTTAGTCCTGCTCAAATAACATCTAAAGTGTGCAAAATCTTTTCCCCTTTATTTTGGGGTCTGCATAAAAGTAGGCAAATGAATAGTTTGGTTTAAAGCCACACTAGAAACCACCTTAGGCATAAAAGAAGGATTAGTACGTAATGATACCCTATCCTTATGGAAAATCAAAAGGGCTCTACTGCCATAAGGGCCTGCAACTCAGACACCCTTCTTGCAGAAGTAATAGCCAACAGAAAAGCAGTCTTCCATGACAAGTATTTCAATTCAGCAGTAGCTGCAGGCTCAAAAGGTTGTAGAGTAAGTTTTCCCAACACAACATTGAGCTCCCAAGCAGGAGTAGGAGCTCTTATATTCTTTGCCCCTCTAAGAAACTGCTTGAACAAAGGATGAAAACAATGGTGGGTCACAATCATAGTGAGCTGAAATTGCTGCAGCATGAATCTTAATGGAAGAGAAGGACAAACCTTTGTCCAATAACTCAGTAAGATATTGAAGAGCCACACTCAAATTAGGCTCAGAAATCTCCAAATTCTTTGCTGTACTCCAAAATAAAAATCTCTTCCATTTTTTTCCTTGTACTAGGTCTTCTAGCTTCCATAATCACATTTAAAACTTGTTGAGGAAGTTGAGACCTGCTGTGTTTCAAAACAGAATATGCCAGGCTGTTAGATGAAGAGAGTGGAGCTTGACATTGAGCAGGTCACCGTCCTTCTGAGATAACAGATGCTTGTCTGACCTTTAAGAGCACCTTAGAAGAGGCAGAGGTGGAAAGGCATACACATGAAGATTTTTCCAACTGAAAGAAAGAGCATCCACTTTCCAAGACACTGTCAATTTCTGAAAGTGGGGATCCATGATTTGTCTGCTTAACACATCTGCTAAGGAGTTCTGTGCTCCCGTGTTTGTTGATGTACCACATGACAGTTGTGTTGTCTGTTTGAATCAACACATGCCCTGGAAGAAGTAACTCATTGAAAGCCATTAATGCAAACTGGACTTCGAACATCTCCTTCAAGCTGATATCTAGATGGTGTAGTCTGGCAGGCCACTTGTCTTGTATCCACTTTCCATTTAGATGAGCTCTATTTGAATGACAGTGTCCAAATCCTGGCAGTGCTGTGTCCATACATTTTGAGATACCATTGCAGCTTCCTCATATGCAGTTTGGCATTGGGAAGCACCAGAATTTGAAGGACTGTCCTTGCAGTCAGCACGGACTGATGAGATAGTTGATGGAAGTAAAAGGATAGACTCTTTTGTTTGTCCGGGGTAAAAAGGCCATCTGGGCTGCTGTATTCAGTCTCACACCCAGAAAGCACATGTCTTGAGAGGGTACTAGACTGGACTTTATTAGGCATCTTAGCACTGCTATAACATATTCCAGATGCTGTAGAAGGTCTTCCTTTTCTTGAGCCAGAATCAGGCAATCGTCCAAGTAAGGATAGATTTGAATTCCTTGTAGCCTGAAGTAAGCTATCACTGGAGCCAGAACCTTTGTGAATACTGGGAAGCAGTAGATAAGCCAAAGGGCAATGCAGAGAACTGATAATGAGAATTAGTCTTATAGGCACATGAAGGTAAGCTTCCTTGAGATCTAAAGTTACCATCCAGTGATCTTTGCCCAGCAGAGGTAAAAGCTCAACATTTTGAACTTTGGAATGTCCAGATAAGTGTTGAGGATAGATAAATCCAAAATTGGTCTCCTCTTTGGTACTAGCTGATACAGGGACTGGCTGAATGGCCCCTATTTGGAGTAACAGAGAAATTTGCTTGTGAGCCTCTGCATGCCTTTGAAAGGGGCAATGTATGGAAATAAAACCTGTAACCGTGGTGAATGATATCCAACACCCATCTGTCTTGAGTAATTAAATCCCAATTTTCTTTGAAAGAGACAGTCTTCCTCCCAAAGGAGCTGCCAGACGAGAATCTACTGGCAGCTGAAACCCTGCCCTCACCAGAAGTCTGAGCAGGTGAACTCTAGACTGGGAATCATAAGCAGGATATGTCCATCCGACTTAGCTTTGTCCTCCATTTTCCAACACATCAGACTGTAAAGGAGCATCCAAAATCCTTGTCTTAACATGCTCAGCTAAATTCTGATCCCTCAACCAGGCATGCAAGAACAGAACTAGTGGCAGCCACCCTCGAGGAGGCCTGTACAGCATCAAAACCACATTGCAAAGAATGCTTACCCACTTGTTCAGACACATGAACTAAATCCAGCAACTCTTTACACTCAATACCTTCCGCCAAAGCATCCACCTTAGATTTCAATTGTGAAAGGAGATAATTTTGATATTTTAGCATGTCATGGCTAAAGTGGAAGAAGTATACACTTTCTTTCCCCATCTATCCAAAGCCCTTGCCTCTTTATCAGTGGGAACAGGGTTTTAACAACAGAGGCCTTAACACCTTTAGGTCCCTGAGAAACAGTTTGCGGGTCTGCCCTAGGACTCTTAAAAAGATACTTATGAGCTTCAGGCACCCTATAGTACCTATCAGGTTTAACAGGAGCAGGAGGCAAAGAATCAGGATTCAGGGAAGCCTCTGCAAAACATCTTCCACCACATTCAACACAGGAGGTATAGCTAAGGGCCTATGCTGGGGTAAAACAAGAATTCCCTGAATCAGAGTAATCCTGGCCTTCCCATTTAAAGTGTTCCCTCATGGAATGCAGAGTCTCTGAAAATGAGAAATCCTCAGGAGGAGAAGCTGTAGGAGTAGAATCATCCACATCAGAATCAGAATAAGGAGGATACCAAGAGAAGACTCAGAAGCCTCTGAACACTGTTCAAAACTCTCAAACTCAGGTTCCACCCTAGGCCTCTTATCAGGAGGGGGCATAGAACCTCTAATCATAGTAATTAAATCTTCTGCCATTTTAAGCATATGTTTCTTAGGCACAGAACCTGAAGTGCTAGGAGAAGCCCCACTGAAGCCAAACTTGGCCTACCTCTCAAAGAAGTTTTGGAAACAGAAGGAGAGGCTCTAAGTACCTTGGGAAGAGAGGGAAGAACAGTTACCTGAGAAGCCCCTTCAGCCTGGCCTACTTCCTGAGAAGGCACATCCTGTAACAGTAAAGTCTTTGCCTGAGACGAAACTCCTGGCAAAACCTCTGGCTCCTGAGAGCCGTAAAGAAAACCGGCGTCTGGACTGCCGGTTCATCAACCCTTTGCTGTTTTGTCCTTGCGCTTTTTGACGCGGGCGCCGGAGCATCCGGCGGCATTTTATAATGCTTCCCAAACACTAACCTGGCACAGTCTAACCTTCTCTTAATAGTGCGTTTGTTAAATCGCATCCAACAACGTCGTGCTCAGGCCCTAAACAAGGTATACACAAGGTATGGTAATCCCTATGAGGTATCTGTTTCCCACAAGAAATACAGTTATTCACTTTTTCTGACATCGGTTAAATACTGAGACAGCTTCTGCATCGGACCATGCGGCAAAAGACTGAGGATATGGCGTCGTCATGATTATAGTACTGACGCGCACGACGCGCCAGTCTAATGCGCCCTGACCGACGTCAGCCTTATACTTTGGTATTCGGGCCGACTGGACAGCGGACTACCCCCAATTGTTAGGACTGCAGCAATGTGGAACGAAGAACATCTCCCCATTATGCAGTAAAAAATGCATGCATTACTGTGATCCTTCCTGCAGCTAAGTAAAGCTGATACAAGTAAAAACACTGTGGGAGTTAAGAGAGAGATAGCACTCTAAGAGTTACTATTTGCACTTGAATGAACGCTTTGCACATAATTTCATGAAATAAGCTGGGATCAGAAAGACAGCACTCCAGGAGTTACCATTTGCTAAATTGTACATTTGTACTTAACTTATTAAATAAGTTTTCATTACTCGCTGACTACCTTGGTTTGTAAACTTCTTCACCAAGAGATCCTTCAAGGTGAAAGTAGGTGCCATCACCTCTGAAACAGCTCCTCTTATGAAAGGAGTCTCTCAGGGTTCCACTTTAGCCCCTATGCTCTTTTGCATACTCATCAATAAACTCGAATCTGATCATCCTCAGACACCTCCAATTCTTTATGCAGATGACATAGTCATTTACAGGTCAAACCAATCCCACTCTATTATACAAACTCAGCTCCAAGATGACCTCCAAACCCACACCCAGTGGCTAATAGGCCAGAAACGTATTCTCAATCCCTCCAAAACAAAAGCAATGCTATCTGGAGCCAACCAACCAAAAAATAGCCAAAGCACCAAGCTTCCTTAATATTAAAGATGTTAACACCACCACCACAGAAACTACCACATCCTTCAAATATTTGGCTTTTGGCTAGACCAATATCTTAACTTTCAACTACACACTGAAAACGCATGCAAAAAGATAAACACAATACTGTTCTGGCTGAACAAACTACTGCCTCTTTTATCCAAGCCAGCCAAAGCTGCCATAGGCAAAGGAATACTCTCATCTCATCTCAAATATGGACTGCCCATTATAGCTGCAGCCTCAAAGAAAAATGCCACCACCTTACAAACCATCCCCAGTAAAAACTACTGGTATATAAATAACTCCCCCATTAATGAATACCTCTGCCACTCTCTCTCTCTCACCAAAGCTAAAGGGCTCCTTGTACATTTGAGAACCAACCTCCTACTAGGATCAAAAATTCACAAATCCCTTTCTTACCCCCTCTCACTCAGACTTTTCACTAAACTCCCCACATATAATTTCAGGGGTATCTCTCAATCTCAACCCACCCTACTAAATTCAAAATGAAAACTCAATTGCAATGACTGCATTCTTCATCCTAGCATCTAAACTATGGACTCATTTCCTCTGTCAATCAGAGACATCCTAAGTACATCTAAAGTACTCTGTTTTCAGACAACAGCTCAAGGAACACCTCTTTACCCAAGCAAAGTGCAGCTGCACTCACTCAGGTCACGTTACATAAACCCTGCATTTCTCTCATGCATCCCTTTATCTCTCTTTCATCCCTCCTTATCTCATCTTGTCATCTCCTTACTCATTGCCTCTCATTCACCCTACTTTCCTCTTCTCTTTGCATCTCTCTCCCACCTCTCCTTTCTACTCCTCTTCCCTCTGCACGCCCTCTCATTTTTTCTCCGTCTTCTTCACATGGTATCCCTTCTTGCAACTAGTCTCACTTGTCTTTTCTAATGTCTTCATATCTCTCTATAGAATGATATGCTATTATCCCTGTAGCATAAGCCATTTCCGTCATTATGGCTACATCTTATCCACAGAGGTTTACTACGCATAATTCCATTTTTCCATCCATGTTTTGACATTAACTACTTCTTAAACTAAATGCTATAGCATTTTCTTATATCGCTAAATAACTATATGTGTATATAGATATATATATATATATATATATATATATATACATACACACACACACACACACACACACACACATATATATATATATATACACACACACACACACACACACACACACACACACACACACACACACACACACACACACACACACACAGGCTTACTATCAAAATTTAAAATGCTGTTATGCTAACTTTGATTGTCGAAAGTCAATTTCTCAAAGTTTCATAACTGCGATTCAAAAATGTCGAACTCGCAACAGCGAATGCTAGTATGCATTGCTGCTGTGAGATCGACATAGTGATTGGAAATCGCACCACAGTGGGGATTGGGAACTTTGCCCTTTTCCTCACTGTAGTGAGATCTCAAAGTTGTAATATACAAGTAGAAGGGGGTGTGGGGGCACAGCTCCCTACATGGATGGTGCAAAAAACGTGTGTTGAACATCACCGGATGTTAAGGTAAGTTCGAAAATTGTCAACAATTCGATTTCAAATTATTGACTTTTTTTGTTTCGTTATTTTGATTGGTTGCTATTGTTAATTTCAATAATGTTTTTCAAGTAAGTAATTACTCACAAAAAATTTTTGAAATTTTGAAACCATAGGTTCATAGGTAGATACTAGGCTATCTGCCCTAGGGCATTTATAAGCCTAGCCAGAATGTATTTGGCTTCCACCTCCCTATTAGATTAGCCTACTGTGCCTCTGTAAAGTAGGTCACAGAAGGTATCCTTTTAAGATTAGTTTACTGTGCCTCTGTCTAGCAGGGACACAGGAGAGATCCCAGGGGTGAATTTGCGATTTCCCATCCACGCGTCCAAATTTCGCTTGAAGAGGGTCAGCGAGGGGCTATGTCTAACATGAATTGGGATTCTATTCCAGAGTGAGGGGAGCCTCTGAGAAATGAATCTGTCCCTCCAGCATGTCCTATTTATTTTTGTGCTGAGGTTTAGGCCCCTGGAGCGTGTAGCTCTAAGGGACTTGGATTTTTTGAGGTGGAGCATGTCCATTAATTCTGGGTTTGACATGGCTTTGTACGTCAGGCATAGATCGCCTCTGAGTAGACGGTAAGCAACTGAGTAGAGCTGGGGTTTCTTTAGTCGAGCTGCATAGGACATCTGTTTGTAGCCCATGATCCTCTTGGTGAGGTACTTTTGGGGTCTCTCCAGTTGCTGCAGGTGCCGGGTAAGGTAAATCCCAAAAGGGGCATTGTATTCAATTATGGGTCTGATGAGTGATGAGTAGAGGGGCACAATGACCTCTCGATCTAAATGCGAACCCTTTCGTGATAAGGTGGGCTATATAGAAGGTCTTTCTAACCACTTTGGCAACGTGATTATCAAAGGAAAGATTACTATCTACGTTGGTCCCCAAATCTCTAATTACTTCTTCCGTACTTAATGGATTACCACCTATGTGGTAATTTGTGGGCACCTTGTTTTTCCCAAAGGGGATGACTATGCACTTTTTAGCATTTAGCTTGAGGCCGTGGCTCTGGCACCAAGCATCCGTCTCTGTAAGACCCTTTTGGAGGATGCTTGTGTCAGCTGGAGATTCGATTATGGCCCCCAGTTTGCAGTCAACTGCGAACTTTGTCAGCCATAATCCCCCCATGTTAGCCTGAACAAGAGAGGTCCCAGAACTGAGCCCTGTGGGATGCCAGTTGTAACTGGTTTGGATTCGGACATGGCACCTGTGATTCGGACCATGTGGGTTCTATCTCTGAGCCAGTTTACAACCCATCTTGTGATATAGGGGTTGATATTTAAGCTGGTAAGCTTATTTATGATGCCCGAGTGGGGTATTGTGTCGAAGGCTTCTGTGAGGTCCAGGTAGGCTGTGTGGACTACCTTGCCCTCATCTATGGCTTTGGTAACTGTTTCAAAGAAATCAACTAGGTTTAAGAGGCAAGATCTGCCCTTAAAGCCGAATTGGGTAGGGTCCAGTGTCTGGAGGCTCCCAATGTCTTTGTTTATGAGTTCCATGATAATACGCTCCATAGCTTTACAGACCAGACTAGTCAGGCTTATGGGGCGATAGTTTCCAGGATCCGTTGTGGCACCACCTTTGTGGAGTGGGACCACTGTAGCTGTACGCCATTCTTTGGGTACATATTCTGTATTAAGACTAAGTTTGAACAGTGACTTAATGTGAGGGTTCAGTTCTTCTTGGAGCTCATGTAAGACGCAGCCTGGGACACCATCCGGTCCCATAGATGCTGTGTTTTTTGCTTTGGAGAGGGTAGCTTTCACATGTGCATCTGTGATGTCAGGGAGGTTACATTCAGTTGGGATAGGCGTTTGCTCCTTTGGGGGGGAAGGGGGGGAGAAGTTTGCACTGAATCTGTCTGCCAGGATGTTGGCTAGGTCTGTAGGTTCGGTATATTTTGTACCGTTATGCAACAATTCAGAGCATATCTGGGAGTTTCCGCCCAAGTTCCTGACATAACTAAAGAAGGCCTTGTGATCATCTTTAGTGTCTAGGGCAATTTTTCTTTCGAAACTGGCCTTTGATGATTTTATGAGGGATCGAAGTTTCTTGCTAATACTGATCAGAGATGCCTTCCCTTTTTGGGATTTTGCTCTGTCATGTGGTAGCTTCCTCCTTCTGTTGTATAGCTTATTTATGGCCGGGGTCCACCAGACCGGTCTCCTGTTTTTGGAGGAGTGAGTCTTGGTTTTATTTGGGATAGCACGATCCATGCATTCCTGCAGGTGCTCACAGAATGCATTTGTAAAGGATTCTGCAGATTGGGCTGTAATATCCTCTGGCCCAGGGGCTTTGAAGGATTCCACCTCAGTCTTGAGAAGTGCAAAGTTGGCTTTTGAGAAATTCTTTACAGTGATTTCCTTGGCTGGGGTGGGGACGGGATATGGATGTCCAGGGAAATTTGTTTATGGTCTGATCTTACCAATGAGGGGTTTACCTCTGGTGTGGAACATAGAGTCCCTATGTTGGTGATGACCAGGTCCAATATGTTGTTCCCTCTTGTGGGAGTGGTGACCAGTTGTTCCATTGCGTTAGAGTTTATAAATTCAAGGAACCGTTGGGCGAAGGTGTTTGGGCTTGAGTAGTTTTCCCAGTCAATGTTTGGGTAGTTGAAGTCACCCAATAACATAGTGTGTGGAGAGACCTTCATATTCTCCAGTGTTCTCAGGAATGCCAAGTGGGGTTCCTGTAATAGGGAGGGTGTTCTTTAGCAGGCTACAAACTGAAAGGCAGTTTTGCCCGCTGTTAGTTGCACATGGATGGTTTCCGATGCTTCGTGCAGTGCCACTAACTTGGAGGTGGAGGTATCTTTGATGAATATAGATATTCCCCCTCCTTTTGGGGCTGAAACGCATGGTATGAGTTATAACCTGGTAGTGCTGGGGTGCTCTCAGGAGCCTTGAACCAGGTTTTTGTTACTGCACAGACATCGATTTTCTCCATACTGAGGAGGGTTTCGAGTGCGTGCATCTTAATGTTTAGACTTCTGGCATTGAGTAGCATTACCTTTAGTTTTTTTATCTTTGAGTTGTCTATGGAGGTGGGTTTGTCCTTTGAGCCTTGCCTAAAAACGGCACTATGGGGGTGGCAAGAGCCTTGGCCAGTATACAAAAGCCTAAGGGTGACAGGTGCAAGCTGTCCCTAGCGAAGCAAAGTGGCTTGTCGAGCATGTCATCCCAGGCTGACAGACACTGGATCCCCTTTGAATGACACCAATACTTCGGCCAATTGTTGAAACTGATAATTTTGTCTTTATACTGTGGCATCATTCTTGGTGAGGGCAAGATGCTACTCAAGGTCAGGGTCATACCAGCCTGGGCTACATGGTCAGAGAGCTCCTCTATGTCTCTTTTCATGTAGTCCAGGGAGGTACGTCTCAGCTCATTCACACCAGCATGGATAATGACGGAGTCATACTTTTACTTGCTTTGGAGTGACCTGAGTGCTTGCGTTATGTGGCAGATCCTGGCACCCGACAGGCAGCTTACAGTGACCTTCTCCTTGTTCAGTCTGGTGAGCGGGACGTCAGTGTGCCGGACAATAGAATCCCCTATAACAAGTGTATTTGGTGTGTTGTTTGGCCTTATGGGCTGTGACTGTGAGGCACACTGAATTTGTGAGATATGTGATTTGTGGGTATTGTTGAGGGGTGGCTGTTGCTTGGATATCTGCTTAGGAGGTCTTTGCTGTTTAGGCAGATTTTTATTTAGAGCCTCCGAATATGTTTTTGTGTGTTTATGTGTTGGGTATGCAGATGCAATAGGTCTGTGTGAGACTGGATTTGTGGTGTGGGTGGTTACCTTTTCCTCCTGACTGACTGTGCCAGTCTTGGGTTGAGAGAGCTCTGCCTCCAGTTTGGCTGTGTAACTGCATCTCTCACATGTATTAGAGTTTGTTGGAAGGAGGAGAGGGTTGTCTGTGTACATAAGGCAATTGTAACATTGCTTCAAAATTCCCAGATTCACCAGCTGGACTGGAGAGTAACCTTGAAACTGACCATTGGACATACCAGATTAGTATAGGGAACTGTTTTTTTACTGATCAGATTAGGGAAGGGAACTGATTTTTCACTTGATCAGGAAGGACCAATCGGGAGTCTAATACTTATGAGAAGTCAAGGAGGGTGTAGTGCTTTAGTTAGTTAGTGTTTCCTTATGAGAGCTGAGCAAGTGCAGGGCTTTAGAAAGAGAATATATATATATATATATATATATATACACATTTGTTTTTTAGCATATTCTCGAGTTTGTAAAAATGTTTTGTTCATTTCTTATGTGATGCTATTCACCCAAGCTATGCCTGCCAATTGTCCACTGAAATCAGTGCACTACCCCAAAAACAAATATAAATATCAACTCAAACCATTTATCCCCAGCATTTCAGAAATGTCATCAGGAAATATTCAATGTTCTACATGATTTTTTTAAATTTGTATTTTTAATCAGAGCATAGCACTGATCTGCATGGACTTTTTCAGGTTGAACCCAGGAGTACAGTCTAAGTGGCTTGCTCATAGTCAACCAGTAAGCAAATGGAGGCGGAGGGAATCAAACCCTGGACAACAGGAGGCAGCTAGTTAACAGCTCGTATCTTTAATCCTCTGTGCTGTCTAGTCAAGTCTGGAATTCAAAAAATTGTTTAGCAAGTAGAAATTGCAAAGGGAAAATATTTTGTTTCCTTCATCAAATTTGTTTTGACTGAGTGCTGTATTATCATTTCAATGTGTGTTTATATCCATAAAAATATTTGTTTTCAAAAAATAACAATTAGTTTGGATGCCATCAGATAAAATGCACAACTATTACAATGTTTAAACATAACCAATGGTGTCTGTATACAAGATCAGCAAACAGTTGATTGGATTCTAACCGACTGGTTGAATTTATTAACTTGCAGGTCATATCCTTGCCTAGTACGCACTGCAGGGCTGCAGTTTATGTGAGACTACTGTACAATATATTGGGGAATTTCTCCTTTCCTTGACTGCTGTGAGACCCTGGTCTTTGTATACATAATTTAGAGGGGCTTGCCTGCACACGGAGAGGGTAAATAAAACACTCACTTTGATTTTTGTTGATTTTCTCTCAGTAAGCTGAATTCTTAATTACTTGTGATCAAGCAGTCTGGTTTAAAGAAATTGTGTGCAAGCTTTTCATAAGGGAAGCAAAGGTTTATAGGTAGTTATTAGGCTTATAGTCCAGGGGGCCATTGAAGAGCCTAGCCCAAATTTCCTTTTGCCCCCAAGCATGGATGGTTACATGAATTGCTGAAAGTCACACAGTAGGTCTCAGAGGAAAACAAACTCTGCACTACAGGAACTACAGCTCATCAACTTAACCTCTGCACCAACTGTCAAAAAACTTTAATCATCTGTTTTAATTAGGCTTTCTACCATACACTGTAATACTGGAATGATACTGTTAATTGAGAAATAATACAGATGATGTAAGAATTATAAATTGTATGATGACAGATAAGGCAATTAATATCTAGCAAAAGCATGCATGCTTTGCAAACTACCCCCCAATTGTCTGAGCAAGGCACCTAACAGAACTGCTAATGTATATGACTATATAACAAACAAAACAAACAGTGCTAGGTCCTGTGACACAGAGGGATAAAGCCCTGACTGCGACCCATGTTTAATTAGCAGCTTGGGCATTTGGCAGAGCTGGCAAGTGAGGATGTGCTTGGCTATCCAGGATGCATACAGTCACAATCCATCACAGGAGGGTGCAGCATCACACTGTGTATTCTGTGGACAGGCTTTCAACTAACCAAGCCACCACCTGATGGCAACATTCATTAGAAGTGCAAGAGAGCAAGCACTCAGAGGAGGAAGGTGCAGTGGGTCCCTCTAGTGGTACAAGTACTTCATTCACCCAACAGGTGGGGTTAGGTCACACAAACACCCTCAATGGTGCTAAAGGCAGAAGCAGTGCTTCATGGCTGCCTGTAAGGCAGCCCCTCTGGATGGCTCTCTTCCCTGTACTGTAACAGGATAATTCCCTACTAGAGTGGAAATGAATGAGAGGAGTCTGTCTTGGAGGCACTTGTTGACCAGCAAGTATAGGGTCAAAAAGCACCAAGAAGGCAAAAAAGAAACACACTGACAACAATTTTAACCGAAATATATGCTGCGCCAATTATTACTGTATTATACCACATGGTTTCTTGATTGGTCTTTCCTGGAAAAAAGCCACAGCTCAAGTTGAACCTACTAGGATAAACAAATGCAGGAAATACATAAGCAAATAAAAACAGTACTAGATCCTCAACCTTTTCCTCACAGTTTAAAATAAAATATTACTTCATTTTGGAAAGCACAACACTGTAAGGGTAAACATGCTTAGAAATGAGAAAAAATAATTTGGCCACAGTCTAAGGTACTACCTAAATAAACATGAACGAAAATAAATGCAACTGCAAGACTTGCCATAATTACAAAAAAATTACTAAAAAATCAAATAGAAAATATTTTGAAAATTCACCCTTCATCAACGCATCAAAAAGTCATGCAACTTAAAACAGGTTTCAAATGAACAGCCAGCATTATTCACTTTTTACATCCTTTTTTCCTTACAAAATGGAATCAAGCTGAAATGGTTAATCAATCTCACGATAAGTCTGTGGTTTAACTTAGAATTCTGATTCTTTAACCAAAATGTAATTATCCAAGGTCCAGTCCCCAAGTGTTTTTCCTAATGTCTGCAGGGAAAGACTATACTCCTCCTTTGACAAATACATTGGCAATGCAGTACTAAGAGTCATATGAAATGTTCTAAAATCACTCAACTGTTCTATTTTAAAAGCTCTGGTTGTAATTTCCTGTATAAACATTATTTAATGTAAATGGCTACATAAACAACAATGTGGCACTACAATTAAGAAAATGTCACTCTCAACAGTAAGGCCAGTGGTTACAATGTCCACACAGACATGGTCTACATACTGGAGCTATGCACAAGTTTATCTACAAAAGTAGTTGCTTAGAGAAAATTATACGAGTTTGCATGTCATCCTATCACCACAGCTGCCACTCACCAAAGTCTTCTATAAGACAAAGAACTGTTCCCTAGGGTCCTAATGACAATGCAAAAGTTGAATAATTTGCTTCAGATTATTGGCTCCTAGTTTACATACTTTAATTCCAGGTTACAGTCAGAATGAAACAAATGCAGATTGAAGGCTTTATTATAATATTATGTAATCATTCTAGAGACATCTGAATTATAGTCAGATAGAATATTAATATTCCAGAAAACAATGACGAGACATAAAACAGTCTTATCTGAATGAGACCAGAGTCCTTCCATGATCCCTTGTATTCTCACCTTATTACTGTATCCTTTTCACTAACTTTTTCAGTAAAAATGCTGTATAATAAAACAAAACAAATGTGACGATGCAGCAAAAAGTACTGCAGAATAGCTCAGCTCTGTAAAATATAGGACTAAGAGCCCCGACTATTACCAAAAGACTAGCAGTCGATTACCAGTTCTGTCTAAATATCTGCACTATGTATGTACATGTACACAGAGTATATGAAATGAAGTTGAAATTGTGTCCTTAGCTGGTACATTGTTCAACTAGATTACGTTTTGTAATAACTTTATTTAACTGTAACCGTATTATATCAATGTGGATTTCTTTTCTCCGTGTCTCCGCTGAAAAATGGATACTGTCCCAGCTGGGCTTTCCCAGTAAACAAACATCAAATAAATAAATACATACATACAATTGAACAGTTAAGTGAGTAGGATGGGAGTGAGCAGCCTGTGTGGGCTCAAGTGGTTTCAGCTGACTGCCACTAAGCAAGGAGAAGTTTGCAAAGCATGGAGACACTCAGGACTGGGAATCTGGTCTTAGTGCTACCAAGATGATGACAGTAGCCCTTGCACAGGCATCAGGTGGACATCCTAGGCCACCCATGATGATCTGAATACTTAAGTCTGCCATCAGGGTCAGGGTTAGGGCATAACAGAAAATGCCTTCAATGTCCAAATCAGATGGTAGCAAAGGCACAAATTACCTCTCTGCTGCTGTGTGTATGAAGCTGTCCTACTGTCAGTACATGCCTTAGTGCAGGGGATTGTCCAGTGGTGTGGGAATAATGAGCTCAAGTCAAACAACAGGGGGAATGATCAGACGTGGGGGAGGCACCTAGAAATAAAGTTCAATAATATGCATATAATGAAACAGCTGTGTATTTATTAAAGGAAATTATTTATTTTATTTATTTATTTAACATTTATTTATTTAACATTTGTTTACCAGGATAATCTGGCTGGACAACTGGTGTCCGTTTTCAGTGGAGTCCTGGGGAGAAAAGCTCCAGACATTACAGAAAATAAAGTAATGACAAAGATATGTTACAAAGGTATAAAAACAAAAGAAAAAATTTTACAGTAGCATAATAGATATAGTAGATGAAATCTAAATGGAAGACTTACACAATGTAGTAGAAGATATTGTAACAAAGTATATGCAAGTTCAAGCAATATAGTCAATGTTTACAGTAAGCCAGATTGTAGGAATATATACAATATGTACAGTAATCAATTGGACATTAGACAAGTTGATGATGCCAAGAGCATAAGGGAGTAGCAGTTGGAACTGCTATAAGGTTAGCTCTAGGAGTTGGGGTGAGTTTGGTGGGGGGGTGGATGCAGTTACAAAGGCAGTTAATGTAGAGGTAAGCTTTGAGGAGGTTTTTAAACGCCAAAGTTTGTTTTTGCATTCTGAGGTCAGGGGGCAGGGTGTTCCATATTTTTGTGACTATGCTGGGGAAGAAGGAATCTCCTGAGCTATTTTTGGAGGGGATAGTAGAAATCGGAACGTTGTTGCCGGATCTTAGGGATCTATTTGAGGTGCAGAAGTTTAGGAGACCAGACAGGGCAGGGATTTTCTCTGGACAGTACAATATCTGTTGGGCAAGGTTAAGTTGGTGATAGTGTAGTAGATTGGGGAGTTCGAGCCAGTGTACAATTTGCAGGGATTGGCAGTGGTAAGAACAAGATTTGGCATTAGTTGCGAACCTTGCAATTTGTTGGAACAGGTAGAGCGTTTGTTTAGGTCAGTTTTATTTATGCTTGTAAGTACTGGTGATGCGTAAAGTACTGTGGACATGAGGTGTGTTCTGGCAATATATATGCGTGCTTTGGAGGTAAGGACATTTTTGCAGCAATAGAGGGTGCCTAGTTTTCTGTGAACTTTGGAGATGGTTGCTGAGATGTGCTTGATGAATTTTAGTTGAGGGTCTACTGTAAGGCCTAGAACTTTGGCTTCTGATACTGGGGAAATTAGTGTTTTATTGGCCGACAGTATGGAGAAGTTGGGGTTGGTGGACTTGGTTGGTGAAATAACATAAGTTGAGTTTTCTTGGGGTTTAATATTAATTGTGCCTTATTTAGGCAGTTTTACATCTCTGATAAGGAATCTTGGCTTTTTCTGGAAGAGTTGAATGTTTGGGGCCGAACAGATCATGGTTGTGTCGTCAGTATATTGGAATACGTCTGCTTTTGTTGTTGCTAAGTGAAGTTGATTTTTAAATATGTTGAAGAGGATGGGACCAAAAACAGAACCTTGTGGGACTCCCAATTGTGACAGCTAGGCGGGGATAAGGAGACTGTTGGTGGTTGTCTAAGTAACTTTAGAACCAGAGTAGGGAAGGGCTGTCAATGTTAATTAAGGTCAGATAGGTAGGTTAGAAATTTATTATGTGAAACAGTATCAAATGCTTTGGATGAGTCTACAAAGGTAGCGAAGACAAGATTGCCTTGGTTCCTGAGTGAGTTAATGGTGTAAGTTAATTAGGGCAGTGATGGTATTGTGGGATGGGTGGAATCCATGTTGGGATTTGGAGAAGAGATTGTTGGACAGAAGGTAGGTGAGGAGTTGGTGGTAAAGACACTTTTCTAAGATCTTTGATAGGGGTGAGAGGATTGCGATGACGCGACAATTGGTGAGGTCAGTAACGGTGACACCTTTGTGAAGGAGAATGATGATTGAGGTCTTCCACAGGGATGGGACAGCTTTTTCTTTAATGGATCTGTTTATACGTAGTGAGATGGGGACTGATTTGGCCTGGGATGCAATTTGAATGTATTCAGCTGGAAAATAATCAACTGCTAGGGTGGTCGGTTTGAGTTTGGATAGGTATTTTTGAATGAGAGTGGTTGAAACTGGTATGAGGGAGAAGGGGGTGGTGTTATTAATGGCTTTTGAGGTTTGTTGTGGGCTGTGAGCATTTCCACTGTTTACAAGTTTGAGTACAGAGGTTGTAAAGTACTCAGTGTTGGTGGCTATGTCTGAGCCATCTATATTGGGCAGGGGGGTTGGGTATTTCCTGGCTGGAGGATGTTATTTACTGCAGCCCAGAATTTCTGAGGGTTAGAATTATGCTTGCTTTGTAGGGAGATAGAGTGGTTTTGTTTGTCACTCCTAATTTCTTTTTTAGATTTATTATGTGGTTCAAGGTATTTTTGCCTAGTTGTGGGTCTCTTGTGTTGTCGCCAGGTTTTCCAGGCTTTATCCCTGTCTCTGAGTAGGGCTCTAGTTGAGTTTTGTAGCCAAGGACCAGGATTACTATGTATCTTAATGGTTTTGATTGGGGCTAGGTGGTTTAGAATGTTTAGAAATGTGTTGTTAAAGGATTCTACTGCATTGTCAAGTGGGAGGTATTTGATGGGAGACCAGTTACTGGCTTTTAGGGCTTCTAAGAAATGAGTTGTAGGGAAGTTTTTGTGGAATCAGATTTGTAGTGTGGAGGGTTGATTATGGGGTTTTAGTTTTTGTCCTAGGATAAATGTGGGGTTGTGGTCAGTGACAGAGTCAGGCAATGTACCACACTGATGAGCAGTACTGAGTTGATTTGTGAGGATCCAATCTAAAATGGATCTATTTTGGTAGACTTATCAATGCAGGTAGGTGAATGTATGAGTTGGGTGAAGTTATACAGGTTAATATGGTTGGTGGGAGTTAGACCCTGGACAGAGTTCAGTCGATATTGGTGTAGCCTAAGACTAAAGTTTCATGGGGGAGGGAATGGGACGCCCTGTGTAGGATTGATGAAAGGGTGGTTAGGTTACCGCCTGGGGTTATATATATTCCAAGCATGTTCAACTGCTTGTGTTGGTTAAGGTGGAGTTTAGCAAGGATGGTTTCTGCATTTTTGGAGTCAGTGGAGTCATATTGAAGGAGCTGGAGTTTTAAGCTGGTTTTGTAAATTAGGGCAATACATCCAGGTGGGATTATTTGGTTATCTTTGGTATGTGGCTTAAGCCACGTCTCTGTCATCATCATCATCTTTTTTCGGCTGTTCCCCCATTAGGGGTCGCCACAGCAGATCATCTGTTTCCATTTCTTCCTGTCCTCTGCATCATGCTCTTTCACACCAACCACCTGCATGCCCTCTCTCACCACATCCATAAACCTCATCTTAGGCCTTCATCTTTTCCTATTACCTGGCAGCTCCATCCTTAGCATCCTTTTCCCAAAATACCCAGCATCCCTCCTCAGCAGATGTCCAAACCAATGCAATCTTGCCTCTCTTGCTTTGTCTCCAAACTGTCCAACCTGAGCTGACCCTCTAATATACTGATTCCTAATCCTGTCCATCCGAGTCACACCCAGTGCAAATCTTAACATCTTTAACTCTGCCACATCCAGCTCTGACTCATGCCTTTTCGACAATGCTACAGTCTCCAACCCATATAACATAGCTGGTCTCACTACCCTCTTGTAGACCTTCCCTTTCACTCTTATTGGTACCCGTCTGTCACAAATCACTCCTGACACTCTTCTCCACCCATTCCACCTTGCCTGTACTCTCTTCTTCACCTCTCTTCCACAATCACCATTACTCTGAACTGTTGATCCCAAGTACTTAAACTCATCCACCTTTACCAACTCTACGCCCTGCATCCTCACCATTCTTCTACCCTCCCTCTCATTTACACACATATATTCTGTTTTAGCCCTGCTGACCTTCCTTCCTATCCTCTCTAAAGCATATCTCCACCTCTCCAGGGTCTCCTCAACCTGGTCCCAACTCTCACTACATATCACAATGTAATCTGCAAACATCATAGCCCACGGGGCCTCCTGTCTAATCTCATCTGTCAACCTGTCCATCACCACTGCAAATAAGAAAGGGCTCAGAGCTGATCCTTGATGTAATCCCACCTCCACCTTAAACATATATGACACTCCCACCGCAGTCCTCACCAATGTCACACTACCCTTGTACATATCCTGTACCACTCTTACATACTTCTCTGCCACTCCCAACTTCCTCATACAATACCACAACTCCTCTCTTTCTCTAAGTCCACAAAGACACAATGCAACTCCTTCTGACCTTCTCTGTATTTCTCCAACAACACTCTCAGAGCAAATATTGCATCTGTAGTACTCTTTCCTGGCATGAAACCATACTGCTGATCACTAATCATCACCTCTCTTCTTAACCTAGCTTCCACTACTCTTTCCCATAACTTCAAGCTGTGACTGATCACTTTTATCCCGCTGTAGTTACTGCAGCTCTGCACATCACTCTTATTCTTAAAGATAGGAACCAAAACACTTTTTCTCCACTCCTCAGGCATCCTCTGACTTTCCAAAATTTCATTAAACAATCTAGTTAAAAATTCCACTGCCGTTTCTTCTAAGCACCTCCATGCTTCCACTGGTATGTCATCTGGGCCAACAGCCTTTCCATTCTTCATCCTCTTCATAGCTGTTCTTACTTCCTCCTTGCTAATCTGCTTCACTTCCTGATTCACTATCCCCACATCATCCAACCTTCTCTCTCTCTCATTCTCTTCGTTCATCAGCCCTTCAAAGTACTCTTTCCATCTACTCAACACACTCTCCTCGCTTGTGAGTAAGTTTCCCTCATTGTCCTTTATCACCTTTACTTGCTGAACATCTGTCCCAGCTCTGTCTGTCTGTCAAGCCAATCGGTACAGGTCCTTTTCTCCCTCTTTAATGTCCAATCTCTCATACAACTCTCTATATGCCTTATCCTTAGCCTTCGCCACCTCTCTCTTTGCCATGCGCCTCATCCCCTTATACTCATGTCTACTTTCTTCATCTCTTGACAATACCACTTCTTCTTCGCCAGCCTCTTCCTCTGTATACTCTCCTGTACTTCCTCATTCCACCACCATGTCTCCTTGTCCTCCTTCCTATGTCCAGATGTCACACCAAGCACCTTCCTAGCAGTCTCCCTTACTAGCTCTGCTGTAGTTACCCAGCTATTCGGTAACTCTTCATTGCCTCCCAGTGCCTATCTTAACTTTTCCCTGAACTCCACCTCACAATCACCCTTTTTTAACTTCCACCATTTTAATCCTTGGCACTGCTTTCACACATCTCCTCTGCTTCTTGATCACCACCATCATCCTGCAGACCACCATTCTATGCTGCTTAACTACACTTTCCCCAGTTACCACTTTACAGACTCCAATCTCCTTCAGACTGGCCCTCCTACATAGGATATAATCCACCTGTGTGCATCTTCCTCCACTCTTGTACGTCACCCTATGCTCCTCCCTCTTCTTAAAATACGTATTCACCACAGCTATTTCCATCCTTTTCGCAAAATCCACAATCATCTGACCTTCTGCATTCCTCTCCTTAACACCATACCTACCCATCACTTCCTCATCCCCTCTGTTCACTTCACCAACATGCCCATTGAAGTCCACTCCAATCACTAGTCTCTCACCCTTGGGTACACTCACCACCACTTCATCCAACTCACTCCAAAATTTTTCTTTCTCATCTATCGCACACCCAACTTGTGGAGCATATGCATTAACAACATTCATCATTACATCATCAATTTCAAGCTTCATAAACATCACTCTATCAGATACTCTCTTCGCCTCCAAAACACTCTTGGCATACTGTTCCATTAGGATAACCCCTACCTCATTTCTTCTGCCATCCACACCATGATAGAACAATTTGAACCCGCTTCCTATACACTTGGCCTTACTTCCCTTCCATTTGGTCTCTTGCACGCACAATATATCAACCTTCCTTCTCGCCATCATATCAGCTAGCTCTCTTCCTATACCAGTCATACTGCCAACATTCAAAGTTCCTACCCTCAGTACTACACTCATAACCTTCCTCCTCTCTTCCTGCCTTCGGGCATGCCTTCCCCCTCCTCTTCTTCTTCGGCCAACAGTAGCCCAATTTCCGCCAGCACCCTGTTGGCTAACAGTACTGGTGGCAGTCGTTGTTAACCCGGGCCTCGACTGATCCGGTATGTAATTATGAAAAGTTCTCCGCATCAGTAATTTTTGGCAGAGGTTTTATGCCGGATGCCCTTCCTGACGCAACCCTCCCCATTTATCCGGGCTTGGGACCGGCACAAAGAAATGCACTGGCTTGTGCATCTCCAGTGGCTGGGTTAAGCCACGTCTCTGTAATGAGCATTAAATCAGGGTCATAAATGGAGAGAGTGGAATGAAGTTGTTCTACTAGTTTATTCATGATACTGCAAATATTCAAGTTAAGGATTAGCAGGCCAGTGGGTTTATGTTTTATAGGGGGCTGGGAGTTACAGGTGTTTGTAGAAGGAGTTTTTGGGCCAGGGTTGGGGTGGATATCATGACCTAGTAGTAGCTGGCATACTAAGGAAGTGATTGTTTTGAGGTAAAGTATTGTAAGGGTATGGAATTTCAGACTAAGTTGTTTTTTGGATGTAGAGTCAAGGTAAATGGGTGAGATGAGTTGTGTGGTGGAATGTTTGTAGGTGAGTGGGGTAGGGGATGGGTGACTGGGTGAGAAGGTGGTTGAGTGGAATAGGGCTGGGGATTGTGGATCATTGCAATGGCTAAGTGAGTGATGGTAAGCGGTGCAGATGGAGGCTATACGGAGCCCTGTAGAAAGAGAGACTAACAGAAGGGGAGTAAGTTGCAGATGAGAGGGGAGGAACTGAGGCATTATCGGGCAAGAGTGGTTTGAGGAAGTGTCTGTGGTGTACGGAGAGAGGATGGGTGTTGAAGTAGTACAGGATGAAAGGTATGTTAGTGAGGTGGGTGTGTAGTAGAATGGGGTTAGTTTATTGCAGATGGTAGGGTAGCAAAGTAGGAGGTACTGGGGGAAAGAGGAGTGGTAGTGGGGGTGATTGATTATCAAACTGTAATGTGGACTGGTTTAGAGAGTGTGCTGGGGAGGGATTATTTTGAGTGAGGGGACTGGATGCAGGGTGTGGTCTAGATGTGTCAGGAGATAAAAGGTATGGATAAATGTAGGGGGAATGGGGACAGGGTACGGGAGCGGAGCTGAATCCAGCAGGACTGTGTGTCACCAAAAAACTATCAGTCCTGATTATTGGAGACGACCAGGTAAGCAAGTTAAATCACTGGCCAGCACAGAGGTGGGGAAGTGAGCAGATTGTATTTGAATTCGTAGAGGGTCTACTACTGGATTTGGCCAAAGTAGCAGTGAAATATTTGAGAATAGTTCTACTTGATTGAGAAGGGAAAGAGGAGGCAGTAAGGGCAGAAAGAGAAGCCTGGTTTGAACCGTTTCACTGGTATCTGTAAATTGGATGCAATACCTGGGTATCTTCTACCACCTATTAGGGAAACATTAGTATTACAATACACAGGCGTCCCAAATCAGTGGTTTACTATTAAAATGTCGAGGTGAGAATGTACGCATATGAACAATTCGAACTACAGATGTTCGAACATTTCATATGGGTGCATTCTCAATGTTATAAAGTTTATATTAGTGAATGTCCTGTGCATTCGCTAATATAAATTCGAAGAGCTGTACAAAGATCTCGGTACAGTGCGGTTAGGGAAATTCATCCCTTTCCCCACTGTATTGCGATCTTGGAGTTGGAATATATAGTTAGCAGGGGGTGTGGGGGATGCAGCCCCCCACAGTGGGGTGCAGGGGGGCTTGCCCCTTGCAAAAATGGGATGTTCCTTACAGGAGTATGGGACTTCACAGCAAGGATGGCATATTCGGTAATTGCCATAAAATGTCAAATTCGACATTTTCGACAATTACTGATGATTTCTGACATTCTGGACATCCAGAAATATGAATTTTCTGATTTTTTTTTCGATTGTTAGTTAATTTCTTTTTATTTTCAAAATTTTAACAGTAAACCCAAATCAGTATAGTTAGGCTGGGCAATCGGGTGACTTACGAGTGAGCTCTCCCTTCCCTTAATGTTTCACAAAACATAGGCAGTTACAGGTGCTGTTAAAGTATGTTTAGCAGAGCTGCAGTAAGTGAACAAAAACCCAACTACACTGCCCTACATAGCTGTTTGTCCCAATCTGCTTAGGAGCTGATTCAGGTGTTTGAGGCACTCATATGGCGGAAAGGACAACTTGCTGACTTTTCTTTCAGGAGGGGGAAGCCACCGCACCTTTAGGGGTTAGCTGTAACACACAAAGGGTTAGGATGGATGAAAAGATTACGGCAGTGGAAATATGGTAGGATATAAACTACTGTAGAAGTGAAAAAACAGTGTCGGAGTTAGACTAGAACTGTGGAATTTGGAATGGCAGTAGGTTTCATTGCAAAAGGCTGAAACAATAGGTCTGTTAGCCCACACGTTAAACTCTTATGCTCAGAGTCTGAAACAACAGCAGTAATAACAAGTAATGCAAGTCTCCTGGGATACAAGCAAGACTTACAGTGTATGCAACAACCTAGTACTGTAATTCTTAGGTTCATAGGGTCATAGGTAGGTACTAGGCTATTGACCCTAGGGCCTATATACGCCTAGCCAAAAAGGTACCCTGGCTTTCGCCATCCAAGAAAATTATTTTCCTGTGGCCCTGTCAAGTAGAGCCACAGAGGTGATCCCTGGGGTGAATTTCCTATTTTCCATCCAATCATCAAGATTTTTCTTGAAGAGTGCTAACGAGGAGCTTTGTTTGATGTAGATAGGTAGTTTGTTCCAGAGTACAGGAAGTCTCTGGGACAGGAATCTATCCCTCCAGCATGTTCTGTTTATTGTGGTGACAAGGTTTAGGTCCCTAGAGCATGCAGCTCAGAGGGATTTGGATTTCTTTAAGTGGAGCATATCCAACAGCTCTGGGTTTGACATAGTCTTGTATGTTAGGCAGAGATCGCCTCTGAGTTGGGCGACATGTGACGGAGTAAAGCTGGAGATTTTTGAGACAGTCTGTGTAGGGCATCTGTTTGAGACCGGTAATCCTCCTTGTGAGGTATTTCTGCGGCCTTTCCAATTGTTGTAGATGTCTTGTGAGGTGCATACCAAAAGGGGCATTGTACTCTATAATGGGTCTAATTAGTGACGAGTAGAGGGGAACAATGACCTCTTTTTTCCTGGATGAGAAACCTTTTGTGATGAGGTGTGCCACATAGAAGGATTAGCTAACTACTGTGGCGATGTGATTAGCAAAGAGAGACTACTGTCCACCTGTGTCCCAAGGTCTCTTATCACACTTTCAGTGTTAAATAGACTACCACCTATGTGGTAGCTTATGGGTGCAAAGCTTTTACCAAAGGGGATGACAATGTACTTTTTGGCACTGAGCTTGAGGCCATGGTGGGTCTATATTATATGTTCGAAGTTTGAAAACTTTGAAAGTTAAATAATCAAATTTAAATGTTCAAAGTTTCAAACATTGAACATATAATAAAAAAACAAAACAAACAGAACTTACCTGACTAGTGTAGGCAGGGGAGAAAGGCCCCCTCACTCCCCACACCCCCGCTCTTTAAATATACCAATTCCGAGACCACAGTATACTGCGGTAAAGGGTAAATTTCCTTCACTGCACTATAGTGCAGTCTCAGAGTTGCTATATTTAAAGAGCAGGGAGGTTGGGGGTGCAAGGGGGCTTGCCCCCCCTGCCTACAGCCATTAGTTTTGGAATTTTTTTTTTACATATATTTGCAGTTTTAACTTTGAACATTTAAATTCGATATTTTAACTTTTGAAGTTATAAAATTTCAAACATATGATATAGACCCTTTGACACCAGGCATCCAAGTGAGGCCCTTTTGTAGGATGTCCACATCTTTAGGAGTTTCGATTATAGCTCCTAGTTTGCAGTCATCTGCAAACTTCATTAGCCAAAGACCTTCTGTCTTAGCCTGTACTTCAGAAAAGTAGATACCAAATAGGAGAGGACCCAGGACTGACCCTGTGGTACTCCACTTGTCAATGGTCTGAAGTTGGATTTGGAGTTAGCTACTTTCACAGTGTGGGTTCTGTCAGTGAGCCAGTTGGCAACCCATCCTGTGATACAGGGATTTATACCTAGTTTAGTGAGTTTATCTATAATTCCAGAGTGGGGGATGGTGTCAAAAGCCATGGCAAGATCTAGATAGTCTGTGTGAACCACCTTACCCTCGTCTACGGCTTTGGCAACTGCTTCAAAGAAGTCTAACAGGTTTAGGAGACATGATCTGCCTTTTACAAACCTGGACTGAGTGTGGTCAAGAGTTGGATATTACGAATGTCTTTGTTTATGTTTCATGATGATACGTTCCATGGCCTTGCAGACCAGGCTCATTAGGCTAATGGGGAGGTAAGTTCCCAGGGTCCGTGGTGGCTCCCCCTTTGTGGAGTGGGATAACTGTCACTGTGTGCCATTCAGTGGGCACAACGCCTGAGGTGAGGCTATGATTGAACATGGTGCTTAGATGAGGTGCCAGTTCATTCTGTAGTTCATTCAGAATGCAGCCTGTGATGTTGTCAGGTCCCATGGATGCTGTGTTCTTGGCTTTGGAGAGTGTGGTTTTTACCTGTGCAGCTGTGATTACAGGAACTTTGCATTCTTCTGGTATAGAGATGGGCCCTTTAAGAGGTGGTGGGGGGGGGAGTTAGCACTGAACCTATCTGCCAGGATGTTGGCAATATCAGTTGGTTCCGTACATTTAGTGCCATTGTGCTGTAACTCAGAGCAGCTCTGAGTGTTGCCATTGAGATTCTTGACATAGCTATAGAATGCTTTGTGGTTGTCTTTAGAATCAGTGGTGATTCTGTTTTCGTAACTAGCTTTGGAGGACTTTATGAGGGATCTCAGCTTCTTACTGAGGCTGACCAGGGAATCCCTCCAATCATGGGATTTTACTCTTTTTTTTCAACAGTTTCTTTCTTCTGTTGTAGAGTTTATGGCAGTGAACCACCAGATTGGCTCCCTTTTTTTGGAGGATAGCATCTTGGTTCTGTTAGGGATAGCATGATCCATGCACTCGTGTAAGTGCTTATAAAGTACATTCGTGTAGGATTCAGCAGTCGTACCTCTATTGTCCATCTGCATGGGTATCGTGAAGTTTGCCACTTCTGTCTTAAGAAGCGTGAAGTTGGCTTTGGAGAAATTTTTACGGTGGTTTCCCTAATGGGGTGGGGTGGGGTGGGATGTGGATGTCTAGGGTGATTAGCTTGTGGTCAGATCTGACCAACGAGGAATTGACCTCTGGTGTGGAACACCGGTTGCCCATGTTGGTTATGACCATTCTAGGATACTGCTGCTCCTGGTGGGGGTGTGGATAAGTTGATCCAAGGAGTTGGAATTTATGAATTCCAGAAACTGTTGAGCAAAAGATTTGGTACAGGAGTAGTTTTCCCAGTTAATGGGGTAGTTGAAATCGCCCATTATTAGGGTGTTAGGTTGTACCCTAATATTTTCCAGGGTATCAATAAATGAGGAGTGGGAATCCTGGGGCACAGTGGGGGATCTGTAGCAAGTTACAATTTAGATTGCAGTCTTGCCTAGAGTTAGTTGCACTTGGATAATCTCGGCTGCATTATGCTGAGCAACTAGCCTAGAGGTGTGGATATCCTTAATGAATATGGACACACCTCCGACTTTAGTGTTTCGGTCCAGGTTAGGTGGCCGAAAGGTGTGGTATGATTATAGCCTGGTAATGCAGGGGTGCTCTCTGGAGCCTTGAACCAGGTCTCTGTCACTGCACAGATGTCGATGTTCTCCACTTTAAGGAGTGCCTCGAGTGAATGCATTTTGAGGTTTAGACTTCTAGCACTGAGTAGCATTACCCTCAGATTTTGCTTGCTTGTACCAGTTACAGTGGTGAAGTTGTCATTTGAACCTTGCCTAAAAAAGGCACTATAGGGGTGGCAGGAGCCTTAGCCAGTATCCAGAATCCCAAGAGCGACAGGTGCAGGCCATCTCTGGCAAAGCATCATGATCTGTCGATCATGTCATCCCAGGCAGACAGATACTGGATCCCCTTAGAATGACACCAGGAACTTAGCAAATTGTTGAAGTCAATCATCTTTTTCTTGTATTGTGGTATCATTCTGGGTGATAGCAGGATGCTACTCAGAGCTAGGGTCATACCTGCCTGGGCTACAAGATCGGAGAGCTCCTCCATGTCTCTTTTCATGTAGTCCAAGGAGGTACGTCTCAGGTCATTCACACCAACATGGACAATGACAGAGTCATATTTGTACTTGTTGTGGAGTGACCTGAGTGTGTGCATTATGTGGCGGATCCTGGCACCCGACAGGCAACTGATAGTAACTTTCTCATTGTTTAGCCTGGTGAGTGGAACGTCAGTGTGCCTTACTACAGAGTCACCTATGACTAGAGTGTTGGGTAAGTTGTTATGCCTTATGGGCTGTGGTTAAGTGGCACACTGAGTTTGTGGGCTATGTGTTATTTGGGTTGTGTTGGGGGGGTGGAGGTTGCTTGCTTTTCTGCTTTGGAGATCTCTGTTGCTTGAGCAGATTTTTATTGAGAGCCTCCACGAATGTAGGTGTGTGTTTTGTGTTGCTATGTGTGTGTTCTGATGGTGTATGTTTTGAGGGACTATGTGATGAGTGTGGTGTGGTGCAAGTGTTTATCTTCTCCCCTTGACTGTCTAGTCCAGTCTTGGGTGAAGAGAGCTTTGTTTCCAGTTTGGCTATATAAATGCATCTCTCACAGGTTGTAGTGTTGGGTGGTAGGAGGAGAGCGTTGTCTGTGTACATGAGACAATTGCTGCATTGCCCCAAGATGCCCAGATTCATCAGGTAGATAGGAGAAAACGCCAGGAGCTGACCCATAGACATGCCTGGATAGGTGCTTATTTATTAAGTACTAAAAACTGTTTTCCCTCTAGACAAGTGAGGAAAGTTGAGTGCTGTAGTAATTTGTAGCTTATTTAGTGCTTATAACGACTTCTGAACAAGTGCTGAGCTCAAAGAAACAGATTTGAGTGCTAAAACTAAAAAATTGGCTAGTTCTAAGGGCAGATTTCAAGAGCAGACTTTATGGCACCGGGAAGAGTTTGACTCTAGCTAAGCGCAGATGCATACAGTGTATTTTTTTTTATATAACAGTAGCAAACTGATTTAAACACATTAACCAATTAAACAATAAAAAGCTAAAAACTGAGCCCCATTCCAGCGTCTTCCATCAGACAAGTTCACATCAAAGCCTTGCTCAGAGGTAGAGGCATGTACCAATATGTTGGTAGTCTATCTCGGCTGATTGCTCTAAAAATACACAAGAAGGCTAGACTACTATAAACATTTCAGTGATTAGCTTTGGGTGTTCAATTCACTCAAGTAGGCTAGTTTTCTTACAACAGTTTCGGCAGTCTACAACAGATATTCAGTAGCAATACCTATAAAAAGGCTAGGCATAAACAATTTAACTATGTGCAAATACATTAGGACAGTCACTCTTCCACTAATGTAGATCTCTGGAACACACCGGTGATACATGCCTCTCAGTATTCGAGTGATGCCACTTATGTAGTAATGCAGCAATGATCAACACTAGGCAAGAATAATATACAGGGCACAGTAAGCATTTACCTATGGAAATAGCAGGCACTGCATTTGTAAGACACAGAGGCAATCAGTGTTATATCAAACATACACATGTTGTTACTTACTAGGGCAGCACACTTGTAAGAGGAGAGGATGGGATCTGTGGCCGAGGAGTTCAGCAAGGGGTAGTGATTTAAAGATGGCACCCAGGTGTAGATAATCTTTTATCAGTTGGGGGATCAGGGGGGAGACCACAGCTGCTAGTGGAGGTTGGTTTCAGCCAATTCTCATTAAGACACAATTTCTGTACTTAAACTAAGAACTGACTTTCCCTTGTCTTGCAAGAAATACACGGAATCCATCTTTACAACTGCACCAACTAACATCAGTCTCACTTGCAACAAAGTTAGTGTTACATGTTCCAAATTTCAGAAAGGTAGCCCAGCACCGAACTACTAAAAGTTATAAGAATATCTTGCAAAAATGAAATTAGGTTAATGAAATTCTAGGTGACTGCAGAACAACTCATCTAACCCAACCATTAAAAGCTAGAATGCCAAACTCTACTTCAAGAATTAATGTGCATAAAATATTCCACGCTAACTACAGGAATCAGGGGCAGTTATAAAATATTGGGATGAGTGTGACTGGATTAGCAATTTGAAAGGAAAAATTGGGAGGATATATGTATGGTTCCTAAATATGCAACAAAGTCTAGAAGATTCACGATTTTTGCCTGTAAGTGTTTGCATAGGTATTTTTATACCCCAAGCAGACTTCAAAGAAGTTTTCCTCAGGTAAATGGCAAATGTTGGAGGTGTGATTTGGAGGAAAGATGTAATTGGGAACATATGTTTTGGGAATGTAATGAGTTGGCAGATTTTAAAAATTCCCTACAGAGTATTCTGTCCAAAATATTGGGTAAGCAATTGGGTGTAACTAAGGAAATTATTTTTTGATATCTGAATTGCCTAAACATATGTATGTTTGATTATACCTTAAGTGGTAATTCAATAAAGGTGTTAAAAAAGAACTCATGTGTTTCCCTTAAAGTCACTCCTAAACAGTACATTACAAGGACAACATTCCCTCCCCATATGCAAATGTTATTTAAGCTCTTCTCATTGTCTAATGCATTTTAACTTTTTTTTTATTTTCAACCCTAAAACAGAGATGCAATAATGAACCAACAACATTTATACCATGTCATAATTGTACGAGCAATGCCAAAAAACAGAAAATAAAAGTGTTTAGTACCACACCATCTCATACATAACCTTTGTTCACCAAAAATATGTGACATGTCATCAAACATGACCCAGAGAGTGTAGAACACATGGAAATAAATCACAGTAATGTTTAATAACTGTAGACCAAGCTGCATCAAAAATTGTTACAAATGTACACTTTTAAATTTCACTGGGCATTATGGAAAACAGTCACCTCCCAACAGTAGAGAGGATTTCTGAAAGACAAAATGTGTGATGTATTCATGTGGCACTCAAGAACAATTCCCGCAAATGCTGCAAAACAAAACAGTACAGTGTTCCATCCACACAGATCTTCAGCAACCTTCTTCCATTCTTTTATACGGGAAGAAAATGTTCTATGTCAACATATACTGTGTTAATTCAAATCAGGTTTCCTCAAATTAAATTTACTCCCACCTTTTTCTTACACACAAAAAACAAGGAAATGCAAAATCCAAATAAGGGAGGGGAGTGATGTATATGATTATTCAAAGATATGCCTTCAGTTTTAATAAGTTACTGAGCACTCTATAAATCTTTGAAAGTTATTAAAACTTGCTTGTCCCATGGAAGACAAGGATAAAGCCCTACAAGTCAGGTGTTTTTGGATTGTGTAGTGGCATTGGTGCTAGAGAAGCTGAACCAGTTGGGTGAGGGTAGAGGTGGGCGTATCTGGTCAGAATCAACTCACCCAACCTGGAGAAAGACCAGTTCAGAGCACCAATGACATCTGATGGTAGCCAAATAGGCAAACGTCAGGGGCACAGGACCAAGATATGGGATGAGGACTGACAAGCAGTCTACTGCACTCTACCAGAGTTGATACACACATGCAGTGCCCTCTTTGGTGATGTGCACATCCAGATGCTATAGAGAAGGAGACAGGATTTACAACTAAATCTCTACTAAAGAGCAGAGGATGATGCTCCAACCCAGAGTGAACTCACCTTCTCTTCTTCCATCTTTACCAAGTCAAACCTCCAACTCTTGGGCTTCCCCTGCAGCAACAGTGGCTGCAGTCCTGGTGAATAACCCAGACACTGTGGATCAAGAGGAGAAGAAGGTTCTCTGGGAAGTGACAAATGACCTCTGTGCCATTAGAATACAAAGGGCATGGAGGAAGAAAAGGCAAGACACTCATAACCTTGCATAACAAAAAATGGATTTCTGCATAACTGATATAATCTGGAGAAAGTGGTACCAATTTAAACATGGGATGGTCACTATCCCCTTGAGTAACCAAATTAAACAGATGACTTAAGACAGAGGTGGTAAGTTTCACAGCCCCAAGCTAAAGGATAATGCTGCCCAAGATGCAGAAACCTTTACAAATGCACTCTATGAGCACATACAAGGATGCATGGATCGTGCCATCCCTAACAAAACCAATACTCACTCCTCTAAGAGAAGGAAACCAGTTTGGTGGACCCCTGCAATAAATAGGCTATACAAAAGAAGGAGGAAACTAGTTCAGAAAAAAAGCAAATCCCAAGAAGGAAAGACATCCCTGATCAGTATCAGTAAGAAACTAAAGTCCTCATGAAATCATCCAAGGCTAACTTTGAAAGAAAAATAGCCAAGGATTCAAAAGTTAACCACAAAGCCTTCTTTAGCTATGTTAAGAATCTAACTGGCAACTCACAGATATGCACTGAACTAGTGCAAAATAGCACAAAATATACTGAACCTACTGAAATTGCCAACATCCTGGCAGATAGATTCAGTGCAATCTTGACCTCGCCCCCACCTCCAAAAGTGCCCACAATAATACCGGAAAAGTGTAGTGTCCCAAAAATCACAGACGCACAGGTGAAAACAGCCCTTTCAAAAGCCAAAAACACAGCGTCAATGGGACCAAATGGTGTCCCAGGCTGCGTCTTGCACGAACTACAGAACGAACTAACCCCCCCTCCTAAACATGCTGTTCAACCTCAGCCTCTCCAAAGGCTACGTGCCCATAGAACGGCACACAGCAACGGTTATTCCTCTCCACAAAGGAGGGGCCACAACTGACCCTGGTGACTATCGCCCCATAAACCTGACTAGCCTGGTCTGCAAGGCTATGGAGCGCATCATCATCATCATGGAACTCATTAACAAAGACATTGGGAACCTCCAAACACTTGACCCGACACAGTTTGGCTTTGTTAAGGACAGATCATGCCTACTAAACCTGGTTGACTTCTTTGAGACAGTCACCAAGGCCATAGACGAGGGAAAGGTGGTTCACACAGCCTACCTTGACCTCGCCAAGGCTTTCAACACCATTCCCCACTCGGGTATTACAAAAAAATAATTTTGGTGGACCCCTGCAATAAACAGGCTATACAAAAGAAGGAGGAAACTAGTTCAGAAAAAAAGCAAATCCCAAGAAGGAAAGACATCCCTGATCAGTATCAGTAAGAAACTAAAGTCCCTCATGAAATCATCCAAGGCTAACTTTGAAAGAAAAATAGCCAAGGATTCAAAAGTTAACCACAAAGCCTTCTTTAGCTATGTTAAGAATCTAAGTGGCAACTCACAGATATGCACTGAACTAGTGCAAAATAGCACAAAATATACTGAACCTACTGAAATTGCCAACATCCTGGCAGATAGATTCAGTGCAATCTTCACCTCCCCCCACCTCCAAAAGTGCCCACAATAATACCGGAAAAGTGTAGTGTCCCAAAAATCACAGACGCACAGGTGAAAACAGCCCTTTCAAAAGCCAAAAACACAGCGTCAATGGGACCAAATGGTGTCCCAGGCTGCGTCTTGCACGAACTACAGAACGAACTAACCCCCCCTCCTAAACACGCTGTTCAACCTCAGCCTCTCCACAGGCTACGTGCCCATAGAACGGCACACAGCAACGGTTATTCCTCTCCACAAAGGAGGGGCCACAACTGACCCTGGTGACTATCGCCCCATAAACCTGACTAGCCTGGTCTGCAAGGCTATGGAGCGCATCATCATGGAACTCATTAACAAAGACATTGGGAACCTCCAAACACTTGACCCGACACAGTTTGGCTTTGTTAAGGGCAGATCATGCCTACTAAACCTAGTTGACTTCTTTGAGACAGTCACCAAGGCCATAGACGAGGGAAAGGTGGTTCACACAGCCTACCTTGACCTCGCCAAGGCTTTCAACACCATTCCCCACTCGGGTATTACAAAAAAACTCACCAGCCTGAACATAAACCCCTACATCATGAGATGGGTTGCCAACTGGCTTACAGACAGAACTCAGACGGTAAGAATAGCGGGCTCCAGGTCCGACTCTAAACCAGTCACAAGTGGTGTCCCGCAAGGCTCGGTCCTGGGGTCCCTACTGTTCGGCATATACTTCTCAGAAGTACAGGCAAACACAGGAGGACTATGGCTAACCAGGTTAGGCGATGACTGCAAACTGGGAGCCATAATTGACTCACCAGCTGACACGGACATCCTCCAAAAGGGCCTTACTGAAACAGACACCTGTTGTCAAAGTCATGGCCTCAAGCTAAATGCCAAAAAATGCATAGTAATCCCATTTGGGAAAAACAAAACACCCATGAATTACCACATAGGTGGCAGCCTCCTTAATACAGAAGAGGTAATAAGAGATCTGGGGACCCAGGTAGATAGTAATTTCTCCTTTGACAATCATATTGTCAAAGTAGTTAGGAAATCCTTCTATGTGGTCCAACTAATTACTAAAGGGTTCGCATCTAGAAATAAAGAAGTTACAGTGCCCCTCTACTCGTCACTCATTAGACTCATCATAGAGCACAATGCCCCATCTGGGATTCACCTCACAAGACACTTCCAACAGCTGGAAAGACCACAAAAGTACCTCACCAAGAGGATTACTGGCCTCAAACATATGTCCTATGCAGCCAGACTGAAAAAACTCTGTCTGTACTCAGTGGCATATCGCTTACTCAGAGGTGATCTCTGCCTAACTTACAAAGCCATGTCCAACTCAGAACTGATGGACATGCTCCACCTAAAGAAATCCAAGTCACTACATGCCATGCGCTCTAGTGAGCTAAACCTTGCCACAACAATAACTAGATCATGCCAGAGGGATAGATTCCTGTCACAGAGACTCCCCATGCTTTGGAACAAAATTCCAAATTACATCAGGCAGAGCCCCTCACTAACACTCTTCAAGAGAAACCTTGACGAGTGGATTGGTAACAGAAAATACACCCCTGGGATCACTTCATTGGCTCTGCTTGACAGAGGATCAGTTAATTAATCAATGGGGCAGCGAAAGCCGACACACTCTGGCTAGGCTTATAAATGCCCTTGGGCAGATAGCTTAGTACCTACCTATGAGTACATAAACAGAACAGGGAAAATAAGTAGCATCACTGGCATATCGTTAAAGAAACTGGAGGGATAGAAGTCCTCCCACTGCACAAGATGTATGCTAACATAAAAGTGTGAAAAAGTACACCTCTGCAGATGGAATATGCAATGCTAGCTATTTAATACCTTCCACATCAGAAAGGATTAACAATACAAGTTCCTTATAGGTCTGCAATGGATACTACACATTCCAGATTTGATTGGTAATTTATACATAGCAAATATTATGTCTTGTTGTTTGTCATTCAGCCAGTGAATAATTATATTTAATTTTGACATAAATACCTGAATTAACATTTTATAGTCTATGTTTAATAATATAGCAATACGCTGGTGTGGGTAATGCTAATTACCACGGTTGGCGTGGTTTGGTCCCGAGGGACCAAACAAAGCCAACCGTGGGTAAATTTAGCATTACCCACACCCAGAAGTGGTTATTGTTATACTCATGACATTATTTAAGAAAAGAAACTATTCCTTTTCTTAAATAATGGCATAGTATAATGCCCGTTTACTGCCCTTCCGCAGATGCCTGGCATCCGGCAGTTCTGATGTACTGCGCCGCGCAGTACATCAGAGTTGGGCAAAAGCGAGAGAAAGCAAGATCTCCGTTGCTTTTTTTTAGTGTCTCGCTATGTTAAATGAGTTTAACATAGCGAGACAGTTTTAAAATAAGCAACGGACATCTCCGTTGCTTTTTTTAAAACACTGTCTCGCTATGTTAACCTCATTTAACATAGCGAGACACTAAAGCAACGGAGATCTTGCTTTCTCCGCTGCTTTTTAACATTGTCTCGCTATGTTAAATGGGTTTAACATGGCGAGACAGTTTAAAATAAGCAACGGAGATCTCCGTTGCTTATTTTAGCTGTCTCGCTATGTTAAACCCATTTAACATAGAGTTATACTAATGGAAAAAGTCCGGGACCGGACCTTTTCCATTAGTATAACTTCGATTACAACGGGCACGCTGGCACAATCAGCGTGCACGTTTAGATCATGGTATAATATAGCAATAACCCGCCTGGGTGTGGGTAATGCTGGTTACCCACGGTTGGCGTGGTTTGGTCCCGAGGGCTAAGCCGAGGGACCAAACAAAGACAACCGTGGGTAAATCCAGCATTACCCACACCCAGGCGTGGGTTATTGCTATTATACCATGGTGTTAGTTTGTTTTGTATTATGTTTGTATTGTTGTTATTTATGTTTTTGTTTGCTTTTTTTTGTATTCTTCCACTTTTTGTGAGATAAAATAGTCCACACTTTCAGTTTGTGTTTATTGTTTATTTCTGTTTTAATTTAAATACATGTTATTTTTTAGTTTTTCAGGAAATGTTAGGAAAGGGCTAGGTGGTGCTTGGTATAATATAGTTTAAGCAGTGTAGAAGTTTATAACGTGTAGTTATGTTTTAGTAGTTACAGGTATGTTGAAATGTGGTGTAGTTTTAATTTGTATTAATTTTTTAAAAATATGTACTTTTACTATTTGGTCACTAGATGGTGGTGTTGTATGCGCTTTTATTAGATGTATGCTGATGTGGACGTTCGGTATGGTGTGTGTTTTTCACTTTGCGAGGATGTGTGGTGTGTTTTAGTATGTACATTTTGGAGTTGTCTGTGTATAGGTATTGTAGGAATATAGGTAAGTGAATGGTTTTATGAGAATGCTTGGTTTTATTGTGTTATAAGTGGTGGTTATGTAGTGTGTGTGATGTATTTGCGACTGCATGACTTTTATTTTTTAGTGTTCGAGGTGAGGGAATGAGGAGTGTAGTATGGAAATTGGTTAGTTTTCTGTGTTTTCGTTAAATTGTTGTGTGTTTTGGGTATTAGATTTACTTTACTTTACTGTTTATTTGCTGTCGCCGCATGATATTTAGCGAATCGGACTTTTGCGTTGTTTCTTGTAGGATTTACTAAGTGCACGCGGGGGGGGGGGGGGGGGGGGGGGGGGGGGGGGGGGGGGTGGGGGGGCGGGGGCCGACCGGGGGGGGGGGGGGGGGGTGGGGGGGGGCGGGCCCCCCCCCCCCCCCCCCCCCCCCCCCCCCCCCCCCCCCCCCCCCACCCCCCCCCCCCCCCCCCCCCCCCCCCCTTTTTAGCCAGCATCAAAGTCTGGAGTTAGTTTTGTTGTGGCGATTCTCAGGATGGATCTGAGGTGTAGGTCTGTTAACTTGGATCTGTGGTTGGCTTTGTTGAATGGATACACTGAAGTCGTTCAGGTAAGGTAACCGACAAATATTATGTCTTGTTGTTTGTCATTCAGCCAGTGAATAATTATATTTAATTTTGACATAAATACCTGAATTAACATTTTATAGTCTATGTTTAATAATATAGCAATAACTACGCTTGGTGTGGGTAATGCTAAATTACGGTTGGCGTGGTTTGGTCCCGAGGGCGGCCCGAGGGACCAAACAAAGCCAACCGGGTAATTTAGCATTACCCACACCCAGAAGTGGTTATTGCTATTATGACATTATTTAAGAAAAGAAACTATTCCTTTTCTTAAATAATGGCATAGTATAATGCCCGTTTACTGCCCTTCCGCAGATGCCTGGCATCCGGCAGTTCTGATGTACCGCGCCTGCGCGGTACATCAGAGCAAGGCAGCCGGAGAAAGCAAGATCTCCGTTGCTTTTTTATCTGCGCTATGTTAATGAGTTTAAGCGAGACAGTTTTAAAATAAGCAACGCGGACATCTCCGTTGCTTATTTAAAACTCCATCTCGCCATGTTAAACTCATTTAACATAGCGAGAGACTAAAAAGCAACGGAGATCTTGCTTTCTCCGTGCTAAACTTACTGTCGCTATGTTAAATGGGTTTAACATAGCGAGACAGCTTTAAAATAAGCAACGGAGATCTCCGTTGCTTATTTAAAGCTGTCTCGCCATGTTAAACCCATTTAACATAGCACAGTAGAGTTATACTAATGGAAAAAGTCCGGGACCGGACCTTTTCCATTAGTATAACTCGATGACAACAACGCTGGCCAATCAGCGTGCGTTTAGGGGATCATGGTATAATATAGCAATAACGCACGCCTGGGTGTGGGTAATGCTGGATTTACCCACGCTTGGCGTGGTTTGGTCCCGAGGCTAGCCCGAGGACCAAACAAAGACAACCGTGGGTAAATCAGCATTACACACCAGGCATGGGTTATTGCTATTATACCATGGTGTTAGTTTGTTTTGTATTATGTTTGTATTGTTGTTATTTATGTTTTGTTTGCTTTTTTTGTATTCTTCCACTTTTGTGAGATAAAATAGTCCACACTTTCAGTTTGTGTTTATTGTTTATTTCTGTTTTAATTGAAATACATGTTATTTTTTAGTTTTTCAGGAAATGTTAGGAAAGGGCTAGGTGGTGCTTGGTATAATATAGTTTAAGCAGTGTAGAAGTTTATAACGTGTAGTTATGTTTTAGTAGTTACAGGTATGTTGAAATGTGGTGTAGTTTTAATTTGTATTAATTTTTTAAAATATGTACTTTTACTATTTGGTGACTAGATGGTGGTGTTGTATGCGCTTTTATTAGATGTATGCTGATGTGGACGTTCGGTATGGTGTGTGTTTTCACTTTCGCGAGGGATGTGTGGTGTGTTTTAGTATGTACATTTTTGGAGTTGTCTGTGTATAGGTATTGTAGGGAATATAGGTAAGTGAATGGTTTTATGAGAATGCTTGGTTTTATTGTGTTATAAGTGGTGGTTATGTAGTGTGTGTGATGTATTTGCGACTGCATGACTTTTTATTTTTTTAGTGTTCGAGGTGAGGGAATGAGGAGTGTAGTATGGAAATTGGTTAGTTTTCTGTGTTTTCGTTAAATTGTTGTGTGTTTTGGGTATTAGATTTACTTTACTTTACTGTTTATTTGCTGTCGCCGCATGATATTTAGCGACCGGACTTTTTGCGTTGTTTCTTGTAGGATTTACTAAGTGCACGCTGGTTGGATTAGCCCAGGGGTGGGCAAACTTTTTGATTCGTGGGCCACATTGAGTTCTAACATTTGACAAAGGGGCCGGAACAGGAGCAGATAGATGGCATGCTTTGAAAACATCACCTCATTGGGGGAAAAATACACATCTTGGGATATGGAGAAAACATGTGCTTTAATTTCCAATGAAAATGAAGAAAAGCATTACAATAAAATCTCTGACTTCGAAATGAGTCTTTAAACACTGAAAATCAAATAAATGACCATTTTATTTTAAAGCACTGAAAGTTCTGTTATCCTTCAGGATATCACCATCACTCTCCTCCTGACTGTCTTTTTTTTTTCAAAAACGGTAGGAGATGCGGATGTACTTGTCCTGTTCCTTTTAATTTGTTTCCCCGGTGCCAAAACTCAACAACGACCAATGCAAGGATGAAACAGTTACAGCAAGTCAGTCTGTGAAGCGTTATATTTGATCTGCACGCACTGTTTATTTTAACAACGTGCGTATCACGGAGACACACACATTTTAATGGGAGCAGTGTTGTTGGTCTCCTTTTTTAGCCAGCGCATCAAAGTCTGGAGTTAGTTTTGTTGTGGCGATTCTCAGGATGGATCTGAGGTGTAGGTCTGTTAACTTGGATCTGTGGTTGGCTTTGTTGATGTTCATGACGCTGAAGGTCTGTTCACACGAAGGTAGAGCCGAACAAAGCCAACATCATCTGCGCTTTTCGCCTTAGATTTGGAAACGCGGCATCATTGAGTGAAGCATAGAAGTCATTTAGTTTCAGAGAGCTGAACTTCTCTTTTAAGGCAGGGTCGGACTGAAGGTCGATCAGTTCGAGCTGAAGCTCCTCTGGAGCTGTTTCGGGGTCTTGTGACAGAGGAAAGGCCACCAATTGAAGTGACTTGTCAATTTTGTTGAAATCCAAAAACCGACGGCAGAATTCTCCGTGCAGTGCATCCAGTGACTCACTGTATTTCTTTACTTTTGCTCCGGACTCTTTCAGCGTGGCTAGTCTAGGAAAATGAGTGAATGACTTGTTCAAAATCTGCCTGGACTGCCTGGAGAATAAAGCCAGCTTGGATTTGAAGGCTTTCACGTTTGTGTACATGTCATGCACAAACTGCTCCTTCCCCTGCAGTTTCATGCTGAGCTCATTCAAGTGTGAAAATACGTCCATAGCAAACGCAAAGTCACACATCCAGCTCTTGTTGCTCAGCTCAGGAAATTCATCAGTCTTCCCCTGCCGCTCCAAAAACACGCCAATCTCCTCTTTGAGCTCCCACACTCGTTGAAACACTTTGCCCAAACTCAACCAGCGGACACGGGAGTGATAAAGCAGGTCCTGGTGATCCGCATCAGTTTCCTCCAGGAACACAATGAACTGACGGTGCTGAAGTCCCCGTGCGCGTATGAAGTTGATGAGTTTCACCACAGGATTCAAAACATGATTCAGCTGTAACACCGATTTACATAGAGGTGGATGATGCAGTGGAGGAAAATGACATCCTGGTCAGGGTTTTCATCTTTCACTTTATTCTGGATTCTCCTCAGCAGGCCAACGTTTTTTCCAGTTAAATTCGGAGATCCATCTGTGGTGACGTTAACAAGCTTACTCCAGGGAAGCTTCATGTTTTCGATGGCAGCAGACACCCGTTCAAACAAGTCCTCTCCCCGTGTTTGTCCTTTCAGAGACTCCATTGTCAAAAACTCCTCCGTTATTTCAAAAGTTTCATTGATTCCTCGGATAAAAATGAGGAGCTGAGCAGTGTCTTTGACATCGTTGCTTTCATCCAGTGCTAAAGAATAAAAAGTGAATGACTTTGCCTTTTTGTTTAATCTGCTGGTGATATCTTCATCTATTAGTTCCACACGGCGAGTCACTGTCTGCCGTGATAAACTGATTTTCTTAAATTTGTCTTTGGTCTCCGGGCACAAAATACCTGCTGTCTCTACCATACATTCTTTTAAAAACTCGCCCTCAGACAGTGGTTTGCTGGCCTTTGCTATTTTGAATGAAAGCATAAAACTGGCCTTGGTACTTGACTCTTGAATGGCAGTTTGACGGTGAAAAACTTTGCTGAGCCTTCAAATTAGCTGCCACCTTCTCAGCAGCAGCTTCCCGTTCTTTTGTTGAGAGCTTGCTAGCATAATTAGCGTGCTTTGTGGCAAAGTGATGGCTAATATTATACTCTTTAAAAACCGCCACAGTTTCTTGGCATATCAGGCAAACAGCAGATGATCGGTGTTCAGTGAAAAAATATTTAGTTGTCCACTCCTTATTGAACACTCGACATTCTCTGTCCACTTTCCTTTTCTTGGGTCCGCTCATCTTCATAGAGGGGCGATGGGTCAAAGGGTAAAGTGCAAATGTGGAGTAATAGGCCTACGCTTCACCTCAACAAAGCCAATATATCTAGAGTGTGCCATCTAGTGAGGAAACATCAGAATTGCAGGGGAAATAAAACATTAACAAGGTTAATTTATTAAATTTTGTCAAGTTTGGCGGGCCGAATCAAAACGTTTAACGGGCCGCATGTGGCCCCCGGGCCGTAGTTTGCCCATGCCTGGATTAGCCAATCAGAATGCACGTTTGTCTGGTTTGCGATGTTCGCATGGTATAATTATGGTCTTTAACTGGCAAACTACACACCAGAATAAAGCTGTTTAAATATTATGAAATGGAAAAGAAGACCTCCAAACACTTTGCTGCAAAAAGTAACCCATTCATAACAATTATCAAAAAATACTTTTATGGGTCTATCAAGTAATATGCAAATGATTTACAACACAGAAAACCACCTTATACCAGGACTTTATCTAACTTCATGTACTCAGAGAAGCACTGCACTTCAACTTATGACAGATACTGCCAAAGTGTAAGAAATTTTGACATGAAATTCAGTAATCCACACAGTAACAGGAAATTCCTAATTCTCTAATAGTCATTCCGTCCAAGAAGCCTTATGATTGTCAGTTCTCACAGAAGTCTATGAAAGCTTCTAAAAGAGGGCCTGAATACAGTATACAGGTCAAGTGTGGATGTAATTTTATTAGATGTCTTAGAATCCATCAGTTCTACAGTTTGCAAGTGTCCAACTTCACAACTGACCTTTATGCATTTTGAGGTGAGAACACCTTCCTCTTCTGTAAGCTTAAAAATGTCTCTGTAGCTAAATGCAATCTGCCTGTACAGTATAACTATGACCACAAGATCAAAAACATCTGTTAGTACTTTGCTATGCAGTGCAGTTTCATAGAATGCTCAGAACAGTGGGCTACTTAATTTTATCCAATCACAATTAACAACTTTTAATGTTGTCACATGTACGTCTATAACCTTTATTTTTGTGCTGGCCTAATTTTGGCTATATAGACATACCAGAAAGGGTAATGATTAATTCTGCAGGAATTATTTATAGACACTCAATATATGTGATCTAGTGTAAACAAGACCATACAGTGGTTAGAATTGAAAAAAAAAATTGTCCATGCAATAAAGGCCTCCCTGCTTGTGTGCCACCTAGTGAAATCCAATGCACACACCAATTTTGTAGATATTTTCTCAATACAGATAACTACAGTCTGCTGAAACGCAAAGATTCATGTACGCGGTGTAAGTTAAGCAAGATCAGATCATGATGAGACAAGTCAAAGACACAGTAATGTGTTAAAAAATATATATTACAGAGTCAGAAATCTAATCTCAGTGCCCTATGCTATGCCCACATAAATTTCTGCTTAGAAAACCTTATACTTTTCACATGACTGTCAGACTGTGTAGTGTTGTATGTTCCCAATGAGCCGGCTGATCTGAATCTAATCTGGCGAGTGTCCTTTTTGCCCTGTCCATTGAATTATATTTACACTGGACTTCATCTAACTAACTGACTAGTCCTTCAGCTACCTCCCCAGTAAGTCACAGTAAATAAAGTGAATGTCTATCATCTCTGTTCTAAAACCTATATACCAGTGTATATCAAAAGGTTCTGCCCTTTGGCTATCTTTGTTCACACTATTCATAAATGACATGTGATCACCAAACCCTCACTCAACATCATACAACACACTAGCAAAAACAGCTAATGAAACCCAAATTATATAATAAACAGAAATTAGTGTTCCAAAATGAGCACACTGATTGGACAATACAATCAGATTGCCAGTTGTAAATTGAGCAGAACCTAAAAGAAAGCAGTCCGGTTGCTGATGTCTTCTTGAATGGCCGGACTTCATATTAACAAATGCAGTGACCATTCTACTATATTTTAGGTGAGACAGGGCAAAATATGAGGAAAATTTGAGGATAATCTACAAAACTCTACACAGCCAAGAGGTATGATTATCAACATTATGATAATCATACCTGTCAACTGTCAAGAAACTTTCATAACGTCCCTTATTTTCCTCTTATTTCTGTCCTGTCTCTCTAAAATATCATATCATGCTTCTAAAAATGAAAGAGACAGAGGGACAAATCTCAAAGAAAAATCCCTGCCTCAGCACTAAAGTGATGTACGGTGCAAGTGTGCCGACATAAGTGCCATACTCATATGCAATACATCACTTTTGACTGCAAAATGTAGAACAACACTACAGTCCCGTAATACAATCACATTATTTAAGAAAGGTAAACAACTTCTTTCTTAAATAATATTATTGTATAATAGCAATAATCTACTCCCATTTGTGGATATGTCGAGATTTACACATGGTTGGCTTTGTATAATCACACCAACCATGGGTAAATCTTGATATGCTCTCGCACAGTTGTGGATTATTGCTAAAATAAACTTCAACACACTCTTACTTCCTACCATCTGTCTCAAAAACTCCTCCTTCGTGCTGAACCTCTCAACATTTAAATGCTTGTTTTCATCACAGACTCACTTCCATTTACTACAAACATCTACAACAAACATCTACAACTGAATGCACAAACTTTGAGGTAAAACACCACAACAAAATATCTTGGAAAGCATCTAATTGGGGCCATGCTCTTAGCATCAGTAACAGAACACCAGGATCTCTGAAAAGAGCTAAATTTGTCTCCTGATGTTAAGGCCATTTTAGTTATCACCTGCCTGCTGCCAACTTCCATTTAATCATTCATTCCTTACCAGCCTTTCCACAGTGACCACAAAAGCAAAATATGTTAACTTATCATAATATTGCCAGGTTTGCAGTCAACACCTCTATTCGTATTCATCAATTCATTGTACTAAATTCCCTAAAACAACTTTTACCCATAAACCACATCCACATAACTCTCTACATCAATATGAGGTTTCCATTAGAGATGTTTATTGAGCTAGTTGTAGGGCTCTAACAGTAAGCAAACCATTAAACAGATGTCATGATGGCTATTTATTTATGGTAGTAAAGTTATCATAAATAACTCTTTAGAGGTACGGTCTGGATGAAATACTTCACAAATAGGATAGAGTTTAGAGAAAGTAGAAGACGTGCAAAGGCAACAGTAACTTCTGAAAAACATGTTGTGGTTACAGATATTATTTCCATCATAGTGGGTACCAAGTGAAAATATTAGTGCTCCTGTGGTCCTAACTGTATAAAAAGATGAAATATATAAACTGAAGTAAACAATTACCAAAACATTTTGTATATATCTACAGACAACATACTTCCTGTGTGGCAGAAAGAAAAGTTTTACTCTAGAAGGAGGATGAAAAAAAATAAAGGAGGGGAACAGGAAAGGCATTGTTTGGGTGAAAAAGAGAGGTATTGGTAAATAAGAAAGAATGAGAAGACGGGAGCTAAATAGGTGTTTAAGTGAAGTGGCCTGCTGAGAAGCAGGTGCAGTCAGACATGTGATGGAGCAACTTTTTTAGCTGAGCTTTGAATGTGAAGAAGGGGGTTGCTGCTCCTTTAGTTGGGGAGGGCTTCCATAGTTTAGTTGAATTTATTGAGAAGGAATGATTGGTGCAGTGCAGTTTGGATTTACGGAGTGAGGGGTGGATGGGTGGAAGATTGTGAGATGTGCCTGAAGTTATAGGGAGTGAGTGCGTTTGGTATGTAATTTGGTAAGCAGGGGGTAGGATGGCATCTAGTTTTAGAAGTTTAAAGATAAAGGAGATTGTGAGAAGGTGTACTCTTGTTGCAATGGCAGCCATTTGGGTTTGTGAGGATATGGCAAGTGGAGCTCATGAGAGGGGGAGTTAGAGATGAAGTGACAAATTTTGTTTTCTGTAGTCTGTAGAGCTGAAGCATTTTTCCTAGAGGCTGTGACTGGGGTGTCCATATTCAAGCCAGGCTAGTAAAACTCTTTTGCCCTACTGCTGCTCTCTCTGGGCTAGAAAAATACAGTGAGATTTTTCTAGATCAAAAGAGTGGAGGGATAATTTTTGTTCATTTTTTTCTCAATATGGATGTGAAAAATCAGTGACTGGTAAAGCCATAAATCTAGGTTTTTGAAGAAGAGGATACTTTAATTGGTGTGCCATTAAGTGCCATAGTATTGAAAGGTTAAGGAGCTTTTTTTCAGATTCTTGGCAGGGAGAGCCAACAAAATTATGTTTGGTTTTAGAGGGGTTAAGTACAGGCTTGTGGTTCATAAGCCAGGCACTGAATGAGTGCAAATCTGCTGAAGTTGGGTTTGAATGACCGAGTGTTTAAGCTCATCCTAAAGATTAGGAAAAAGGGGATACTAGGAAGGTCATTTGGTAATTTCTTAATAAATACTGAAAATAAAAGGGTGCAAGAATGAATTCTTAGGGCACAGCCATTGTAAAAGGTGTGAACTTAGAAAAGGAAGGGTTTATTTTAAATTTGAAAAACTCATTGGTCAGGTAGTTTTAGAACCTGGCAATGGTGTCGCTAATGCCTTGTTCTACAATTGACCATAGAAGGGGTTTTTGTGCTCATTGAAGATGAAGGCTTTAGTGAGTTTGATGAAGACTGCCCAGTCAGGTTGCCTTTGTCCGTACTGAGAAGGATGTCAATCTATAAGGCAAAATAAAGCAGTCATTGCACTTAGGCCTGTTTAGAATCCATGCTGATTATAAGTAAGAAAGTGGTAGTATTATATGTAACTGGTGTCAAATATAGATTATTTTTTCAAGAATCTTTCCAATGGTGGATAGAATGGAGATGGGATGAAACTAAGAGACGTTGTTGAGTTTAGGTTGCTTGGGAATGGGTGAAATGAGTGCTGTTTTCCAGATGTCTGGCATTACATTGAGAATAAGGCACAGGTTGGATGAGAAATTCCCTACAACAAAAGATGAACCAGGGGGCTTACTATCAAAATCCTGAAAGCAGACGGTCTGCAAAACGGATATCTAATGGCAGATGGTCGACTGCTGTGTTGACGACTGTCAGTAGTTCATATCAGTAAATGCCACTGTGCATTTGCTGATATGGAGTCGATATAAGGGCTAGAAATTGCAGTACAGTGTAGATTGGGACATTCACCCCTTTCCTCACTGTTGTGAGATCTTGGAGTTGGAATATACAGTTAGGGAGTGTGGTGCAGGGGGGGTTTGCTCCCCTGCAAAGATGTGATGTGAAGTCTAGGAGCTATACTTACTTGCGCTCCTATGCAGACATCACATTTTAGAAAAAAATTTAAAAAAAAATTTTGAAATGTAGTACACACTGTGGTGGTGGTGGTGCTGCGATAGCGTTGTCGCCTCACAGTTAAAGCATCTTCTGTGTGGCGACATGCATGAATGGGCGTTCCTTCGTTGAAGGTTGTGCGTTAGGCTCGGCAAGCCAGCACGTAAAACTCTACTGCTAATCATTAGCGGACCGGAGTTCCACTGTGGCGACCCCTAACCAGGAAAAGCCGAAAGACACAAACAAACAAGTACACAGACGGTGGAACACTTTTGCAGTTTATTTAATGTTTTCGACATTAACATCAAATCTGCATTTCTCGAGGATATAATTTGATGTGATGAGTGCAAATTATTTCACAATTCAAGGATTACTTCAATATTCTGAACGGAAATGCAAAGTATTTTTGGTATTTTAACAGTAAACAGAACTAGGGAATAGCTGATCTGAGCCAGCAGGGGGTATTAGAAGAAACATTTTTCAAGTAAGTTAGCTATGTCCTTATTGGGAATGTTTTTGAAGTAGAAGTTGGGTGTAGGATGATGCGTCTGCGGTGGTGGTGATGTTGGTTTAAGGAAGGTGGTTGAATTACTTGGCAAAGTCAGAGGAGATGATTGGGCCTTGAGTGGAGTCAGTATAGGTTTGTGTGGGTTTTATATCATAGATTTTATGACCAATAAGCAGACTGACCTCATGCCAGAAATTGTGGGTTTCTGTAATAGGGAAAGTAATCTGTTGTTGAGGTGGTTGATTTTTTACCTATGCTGGCTAGGTTCCACAAGCATGTGCAGTTAGTAAGGTTATCGTGAGGGGGTTAAGTAATTTATTTAATAAACTGTGTTTGATTTTGTTTGAAAATAATTTGCAATGGAATAATTTGTCAAGTAATTGTTTGAAAAAATTATTTGTAATTGAAAGAATTTGTCATGTAACTGGGTGAGTACTTAGCGAGGTTGCTGCTGAAATGGTTTGACCAGTTGAACATTGAAAGATGTTTTTTCAGGTTATTGACAGTTTGAGTGTATTGGGCCCTGAAGGAGAGGAGTTTAGGGAGAGATGTAATGGACTGATTGTTGATTGAAAAGCTGATTTGTGAGTGGTAACTAAAAGTGTTAGGGAAGTTGAGATGTGACAGATAGTGGAGATTGCTATTAGTTCATTACTGATTAACAGGGAAAGAGCTGAGTGGTGGTTGGTATGTAGGTTTGGGTAAGTGGGTTCATCGACTAGTTGCAAGAAGATGTTGTTGGCCAGAAATTCAGGTAAGTCATATGAGAAGGAACCAGAAAAGTTAAGGTTGAAGTTACATAGATTTGAAAGCAAACTTTCTGAGAAGGGCAAACTCATTTGTTGTTGCTTGGGCTTAAACCTGAGAAGAACAAGTGTACTGCAAATATGCCAGGAAGGCAAATTAGCAATTTAGTTTTTGAAATTTATTTCTTGGCTAAATTGGTGATAGGGTTTAATTTTTAGTTCTGCTGGACAGTCTTGCCTCTCAACTGTAGAGATTTTCTCAGAATGTCAAACGTTTTGCCTCATTTTTGGTCTTCTCAAAAAATTGTGGTTTTCTGGCAAATCACTGGCAAATCCTTGAGGGTTGAAGTCAGAAATTGAGTTTCAGATTTCGTATCCTTCAAAAAATTCATGATAATGCAAAGGTTTACCTTTAGATGTGCGTATTGCACACAGGCAAACACCACTTGTGCGAAAGGCAGTCTGCAAGATTTGCAAATGCCGAACGGAAAAAGGTTCGAATGTACAATGAGCGAATCCACAGTGGGATTCGCTCATTGCACATTCTGGGGCGGATTGCACTGTAGTGGGGATTGTGAAATGGTTCCTTTCCCCACTGTAGTGCGATTTTGAAGTTAGAATAATATAGTAGGGGGGTGTGGGGGTGCAGGGTGGCTTGCCCCCCTGCTTTACACTTTTTTTTTTGTTCGCATTAATGTTCAAAAAACAGCAAATCTGATTTTCGATAAATATAAACATAGATAATGATGTTTTTATACTTTGTGCTATTTTTATTATTCTTGGAGTGGATAGCAGCTGAGAGTACTACATGGACAACCTACTGCATATCCAATTTTTGAGATACTCTGCCAAATGCTATCTGAAACTGCAATGCCATTGGAAGGATGGAGTGAACAAGGCCCTATCCCAAGTGCCAACTTGTGTAGAGCATCAACATTTAAAAACAAAAAGAAAGCCTAACACCTTGTACACTGTCTACTGTCAAACTGTCTTGTCTTTTGAAGCTTAGTTAAACCAACTTTAAAATAAAAACAAACACAGACCAACAAGATAACAACTGTGATCTTTTAAAACATCTTTTTTAAACATTCAAAAAATGAGCTAAATGGGTGTGCTGCCCAGGGCACCACATTCCCATGCTACAGCTCTGGTAACCTGCACCCATTTCCCTACATTCAAAGCATTTAGTAACCAATACCTACCATCCTCAGTCAAATGCACATGCGGGATCATTTATTCCCCTCATCTCATTGTAGGATCACTTACTTCCCTCATTTCACTTCGCAACCATTACCTCTGCAATTTCTTCCTGCAGTGGCCTTCCAGTATTCACTTACACACACATCCCCAACACAAACGCGTACAACACATTCCTTTCTCTCTCTCTCTCTCTGCCACTGAACTGGCCTAAAATGGAAAATCATTTTCACAAACTTTGTGTGTGATACAATGTATTGTGCTCCTTGCTCCACTGGGCAAATGTGTACATACTCCACAACGTCTCTGAAAAATCCAAAAGTAGTTGTATTAATATACTATTTATCAAAATCGCTATGGATCTGTGCATGGCAAATGGTTCAAATTTTTACCATCAATTGCTCATTCTTAGCATTTGTTACATCCTACTGTTGATGTAAAGTTTAGATTTTGCACAATGTTAATGAGCCTTTTCTCGGCCTTTCTATATAACCTACTCAAATCTCCTTACTAAACATAGTGGTGATATTACTTGCAAAATCCTGCTACAACTGAAACACTATGCCCCTGAGTAATTTTGTATTTAGAAATATTATAATGACTGCAAATATATTATCTTATTTTGTGGTTATGGCCCAAGTCATGTTTGAAAAGGGTCTTGTACTAGTCCACCTAACTGATCAAAAATAAATAAATAAATATAAGCTATAATCATGTAGCTAAGCATATTTCATTGCACTGTACTGTACTAACACAGACATGGGCATTGTACAGCCCTCGGGGCACATCCAACCCTTTGGCTGTCCCTGACCAGCCCATGAGAAGTCAAGACAAAACACTTGCTAATTGCAAGAACTTACACTGTCTTTTTTTCTTTTTTTTTCTGGACTATCCAGTAATCAAACCAATTCTCCAGTAGACCGGAAAACACTGTGTAAACTCCGGTTGTTGTTGTGTCTTTCGGCTTTTCCCGGTTAGGGGTCACCACAGTGGAACTCCGGTCTGCTAATGATTGGTAGTTGATTTTTACGTGCAGAGTTACCAGCCCTGATGCACAACCTTCAACGAAGGTATGCCCATTCACGCATGTCTCCACGCAGAAGACGCTCTAGCTGAGAATTGAACCGGACAGCATCTTATTGTGAGGCGACAACACTACCGCAGCACCACCACCGCGGGAGACTGTGTAAACTCCGGTATACTGTTTAAAAAAAGAAAGAGACTATCGGAGTTTAAGTCGGTGGATTTGCTAGGCTTTTAAAAGCATAGTAATTCAGCAGGATGAAGACATCAGGAAAGGAAAAAGAGTGGGACAGGGGAGTAAATGGGTGGGGTTATGGGAGGTGCAAGGGGTTTTTGTCATTTTTTTTTTGAGGAGATAATTGGTCCAGTTTTAGCAGCAACGAAATTAAAAAAAATAAATAACTGCAAAAGCAAAATGCATGTTTATCTGACATGCTAAATACCCAACCGGGTAATAGGGAAGGTGGCACAGAATGAATATATCACATCCAGAATGCTCTAAAAAGGCTTCTGATTGGGCAGAGAAAGAGACTTCATATGATTTGGTACAGCATGCAAGTTTTGATTTAGTACAGGGATTGTTATTCCAAAGGATTTTTTGTGTACTTTATTGGGAAATTAAGTTATATATTAATTATAATACAGTTATATACAGGGCTACATACTTTGCTTGGACAAGAACGGATTAAAAGTAAGTGTGGAATATTTTAGCAGCTGTTAGCCCTCAGAAAATGTCAACTCACATTAAAAAAAGAAAGATGTATAAAGATCGTAGAGTTTTTAACAAGACATGGACTACTAAGTACTTACTGCCATCAAAAATAAAGCTGTGTGCTTAGTTTGTGGAGAACAGATTGCTGTGTTTAAGGATTACAATTTGAATTGCCAATACAAAAGTAAACATGCAGAGAAATATAACAACTTAATGATGCAGAGCGGGCATGGACATCTGAAGCTTTGCTAGATAAGCTGAAAAAGCAACAAGGACTTTTTATCAAGCTTTACACACCAGGGATGGAGCAATTAAGACCAGATTTGTGATATCCCATAAAATTGCAAAAAAGTAGTAAGCCATTTTCGGATGGTTAGTTTATCAAAGAGTGTTTGGTGGACACTGCAGTGCCAATATGAACTGAGAAAAAAGAAGCATTTGAGAATGTGCCCCGCTCCAGGCAAACCGTAACGAGAAGGATTGAGGACATTGCAGGAAATCTGGAGTTTCAGCTGCAAAATAAAGTGGACAATTTTGACTTTTCTCCTTGGTTTTTGGATGAGAGCTGTGATGTCTGCAAAACAGCCCAGTTACTCATCTTTGTATATGGGATAATGAAAGATTACGGAGGAGCTGGCAGCAATGCAGTCAATGAAAGGGACAATGACTGGGAGTGATTTGTTCATGGAGGTAAATGCATGCTTGGAGAAGCTGGGGCTGAAATGGGACAAACTGGCAGGTGATACAACTGATGGTTGTCCAAATCTGACAGGAAAAAATGTCGGACTTTTGAAACGGATGCAATATAAAGTGACTGAAATGACCCCAGAACAGGAATTGGTATTTTTGCATTGTATTATACATCAGGAGGTGTTGTGCAAGTCTGTACTAAAAATGAACCATGTTATTCATGTCATAACTAAAACAGTTAAATTCTTCAGGGCAAAAGAATCACATACAGTTTGTTGTACTTTTGGAGGAGCATGAAACTGAACATAGTGACATAGGCTACCACACAGCTGTCATATGGCTCCGCCTTGGAAAATTGCTTAAAAGCATATGGGACCTGAGAACAGAGATTCAAGAGTATTGTGAAAAGAAAAGGCAAGGACACCCCACAACTCTCAGATGCCGAATGGTTGGCAGATCTTGCATTTGCTGTTGATGTGACTTCACTAATGAATGAACTAAATACCAAACTTCAAGGCAAGGGCCTCTTTGTACATGAAATGTACAGCCTGGTGAAGGCTTTCATGAGAAAATTACAGTTTCAAGCTATTTGGAGAGCAACATTCTCACCCACATGCCAACAATGAAAGAAGCCACACCATTATTTGATCACTTCTGCAGGTACTCATCCATGTTAGCAGCACTGCATGGTGAGTTTACAAGGTGATTTGAAGACTATAATACTCCCAGTGATGTTCATGTTGAACTCATTGACCTGCAATCTGATACACTACTGGCAGAGCACTTTACTGCTGGATTTTTATTCTTCTCTCAAAGAAGAAAACTTTCCACACATGAGGAGGCATGGTCAGAAGATGTTGGTTCTCTTTGGATCCACCTACATATGTGAAAAACATTCTCAGTGATGAACTTTAACAAATCCAGATACAGATGCTCTCTCACTTACAATCACCTGTCAGCTTTCTTTCGCATATCCACCTCAGACATTCAACCTGACTTCAATGCACTTGTTCAAGCCCAATACAGACTACATTTCTTTGATTGACAAAAAGAAAAAAACTGAAAAAACAGCAAATGAAGTAATTAGGCTAGAAAAAACGCAATAGCACATTACTTTTTTGTATAAAGTGAATTTAATGTTGTTCTTTGAAATACTGCAAAAACATCTACATTTTCAAAATTATTTTTGTGAATGTTGATTAAAGTGACGCAATGTTGGTGTTTTTACTAAGCCTGTTTCATATTTTCATAGCATAATCGTAACATCTACCAGTAGCAGCTTATCAAAACCATAAAATTTACTGCTTTTTATAAAGAGATAAAATTATTGTGGAGCAGAATTGAGTTCAGCCTATTGGTCCAGCCCTCCAAAACAGTCCTAGTTTCTCATAGGGCCCCTTGAGAAAATTAATTGCCCACCCCTGTACTATTGGGTCAATATAAATAAGTACAAGATATCATTTTATAGTTGGAAATATTACATTGTATTGTATTGTAATCACTGGTCGAATATGAGTAAATAAAAACTAAAGAAGAAAAATATATCATTGTGTATTCTGATCATGTCACAACACCCAACATAATCATCTCTTGGGAATTCTTAAAAAAAAAAAAAAAGAAGAAGAGCTAACATACACTACCATCCTCAGAACTCTCTCAACCTGCTCAACCACATATTGTTGAGATTCACTTGTAAAATCCTACTACTATTGAAATACTATACCTCTGTGTGTTTTTTTCTATTTAATGGGGACCCAAGTAGATAGTAACCTTCTCCTTTGATAATCACATTGCCAAAGTGGTTAGAAAATCCTTCTATGTGGCCCACCTATTCACAAAAGGGTTTGCATCCAGATCGAAAGAGGTCATTGGGCCCCTCTATGCATCACTCATCAGATCCATCATAAGAGTACAATGCCCCATTTGGGATGTACCTTACAAGACACCTGCAACAACTGGAAAGACCACAGAAGTACCTCACCAAGAGGAACATTGGCTTCAAGCAGATGCCCTATGCAGCTCGACTGAAGAAACTCCAGTTGTACTCAGTTGCATTCCACCTACTCAGAGGTGATCTCTGCCTGACATACAAGGCCATGTCCAACCCAAAATTGATGGACATGCTCCACCTAATGAAAACCATATCCCCTCGAGCCACACGCTCCAGGGATCTAAACCTCACCACAACAATAAACAGGACGTGCTGGAGGGATAGATTCCTGTCCCAGACACTTCCCATGCTCTGGAACAAGATTCCAATCTACATTAGGCAGAGCTCCTCGCCAACCCTCTTCAAGAGAAACCTTGACGAGTGGATGGGAAACAGAAAGTTTACCCCATGGATCACTTCAATGACTCTGCTGGACAGAGGAACAGGGAACTAATCTAAGGGGGCGGCGAAAGCCAACACATTCTAGCTAGGCTTATAAATGCCTTCGGGCAGATAGCTTAGTACCTACCTATGAACCTAATGACTCTGTAAGTGTATTATCTAGTTTTGGGTCTATGGCCCAACTCATGTCTGAAAATGATCTTGTACCAGTCCACCTAATTGGTTAACAAGCAAATAAATACATACATTCATATATGCTATAATTAAGTACCTCTGCATACTGTTTACACTGTACTGCGCTAAAATAGCTAGATCAATATAAGTATGTATACAATACAACTCTATAGCTGGAAACATTATTACAGTGTCTCTACAAACACCACTGACTGAATATAAACAAATGAAAAATAACTAAGCACAGAATTTGTCTATGTAGCTTGATGTTCTGTATTGTGGCATACTGTATTAACATTACTGGGCCACTATGTCATCACAAAATGCATAAATAACACTCTATAGCTTCACTTGCAGCAAGGAATACGCACCCAATTAACAACTTCATTATCCCATGGGAATTTAACCGAAAAAAAGAAGAGAAGTGCTAACCACTCCAGTGATCACAGACATTCTAAAATGCACTATCATCCACAAAACTCTACCTGTTCAATCAATCAGCACCAAATATGTTTTGTAAATCCATGACAGAAGGAATATCTGTAGTTAAAGGTTTCCCATTTTGGTGCAATTCTTGAGGTCTGTTCTGCAACCCTTCAGCATTCCAAAATGAAATTTCAACAGCATTTGAAAGGCATCACAAGCAAGCACATCTTTACAATTCAGTGCACATTTCAAGAAATTCTAGTGAAAACGGCGTAAACAAAACTGGATTCTCAAACCATTATCTACAAGTTTTAGCAGCAATACACTTTCCACACTCTCATTAAGCACTTCAGGATTACCCCCAAACTACCACAGCGATCACCACCTGTTAACAAAATCCTTTCCCATGCATACAATTAAAAATGCAAATAACTACAGCAAAGTTTACTCTCTAGGAGGTGGAGAATCCCCCACCTACTCAAGCAAATGAAGGTTACCTACCACTTTGCCATAAATGCATCATCATGGCTAAACACTATAAGAAACTGAGAAACAGGCCAACACTATCAGTAAAGCCTTGCACAAAAGAAGCAAAAAGTGACTAATGAAATCCACTGTAAAAAGAAAATAAACTTAAAGAACAACAAAAATGCTCAAGTTGTTATGTAAAATGCTTTATTCTAACACCCATGCACAAAGAGAGTAGCTGCAACTTTAAACTTGTAGGATATAGGATACTTAGTAGAGTATTTACAAAAATTCCACACCATTGTAAATTTTGTTCATAAAGCAGACTCCTAGAATAATTAAAGTGGTACTGCATAACAGACATGTCAACAATAACTGCCAAGTCTTTTACATTTACCTCAACCTGACAAATTAATTCTAGTATTATATCATAAATTCTCGCAAAACCAAATGGAACAAAATTACTGCGTTTTCACTTATCTCCGCTGCTGCTTAAACTCTGCAGAAATGTACAAAACTCGTCTAATGACTACGGATGGAAGCATTACATGACTGTACAGAAAGTTGGGGCGAAATTAAACTATCCACTTTGCTTTTCCCTACTAGTTAGCCAATTGACATGTTTACCAATCTGTCTCCCACCTGTCACAACACCCAGCAGGAATGGAGAAGATAACTTACTGATCACCGGCAACACAAGACACATTAGACATTATATTCACGTCAGTCTTATAACACATGTTCAAACATTACTGATTAAAGAACTTAGATGTCCATTACTATGTCTCAGCCTAATTAAAATAAGCTGGACAGAGACTTCATTTATCACCGAGTTCAAACAGTAATGTATAAAATGAGGAAGTTTCACAGGTCTTTTCGTTTAACTTGCTTTCCTTTACCTTAGTGCATCAAACTAGTACAGGTTACCTACCTTGACACACACACCCCTCCAAGGGTGTAAAACTCCCGGTTTAAGATATGGTCCTCTTCCTCCTCCCGTCAGTCAGCCTTAAGGTTAATTATTCTGTAAATGGGGCCCACAGATCAGTTAGATACTGGTTCAACCTATGCACAGATGTACTAGAAACCAGCAATAAAGAAGCGACAGAAACCAGGGTTTGGCGTGTCACAGCGCCATAAACATAAACAAAATCACGCCAGGGAAATAAACACTTTGTCTCCGGCCAGAGTCTCCTATTTTTTTGTTAAGGTGGTGCCGTCCCCACTTAATTTATTATTTTTTTAAACTAACTAAAAAATATCAGTATACGTTAAAATAACATCTGCTTCCTGTTCACCACTGCCTCAAAACTGACAGCTTAAACTGCAAACTGCTTGTTCAAACTTCCGGACTGGAAATTCCCAGTGACGTCACCGGTCTATACAGTGACGACTGTTAGGCTCAGAAGAAATTGTTTTCAGCCACTGTATTGTTTTCTGCGTAAACCCACCTGAGAGTATATTTTAATCGTGAATGGGCGTGCTTCGCTGAAGGTTGGGCGTCGGGCTGGCAACTCGGTACCATAAAAATCTACGTGGCGACCCCTAACCGGGAAAAGCCAAAACATTATTTCTTTTTTGTGTTTTCTAATCGTAATAACCTGCTTTCTGTTTTGGATCGGTATTTCAAAACAATAATATTAAGTAAGCAGTCAGGGAGGGATGCACGTCAGTCATGGGCGTAATAAGTGACCAAAGTTAAGCTACTTACAGTCCGTGGAGTTGTCTGATATTCTCCTCATTGCCTAACGGTTTTATAAGACGATTGGAATTTTGGGTTACTACTACTATAGGGTTACCACCTGTCCCTTTTGCGAGGGACACTCCCACTTTGGGCAGCTGTGTCCTGAATTTAAAAAATGGCAAATGTCCTGAGATTTTAGGGCACAATTATTGCCTATATTTTATGTAATAGTTGCATAAAACAGTTATTCTGTATCTAAAATACCTAAATGTTATAAGAAACAGAATAAGCAACTAAAATGCTACAAGAATAAGCTTTTATTTAGACAAAAAAGTTAAGTTCTATCCTTTGTACTGACCGTGGGTATGTGTCGGCCTGTAAAATCTGATGTTTGTACCGAAAATGTGCCACTTTGGCCATTTGAAAAGGTGGCAACCCTACTACCACCTTCCCTGACTATGCTGGATAGTCCCTAGTTTGGCACACGTGTTCTGTGGTAAAAACATGCTGTTGTTGTTGTGACTTTCGGCTTTTCCCGGTTAGGGATCGCCACAGCAGAACTCCAGTCCGCTAATGATTGGTAGTTGATTTTTACGTGCCGAGTTACCAGCCCTGATGCACAACCTGCAACGAAGGTACGCCCATTCACGCATGTCTCCATGCAGAAGACGCTCTAGCTGAGAATTGAACCGGACAGTGTCTTACTGTGAGGTGACAACGCTACCGCAGCACCACATGACAAATGGCAAATGTCCATTTATTTTTAGGACAAAATATTACTGAGGAAAACTCAGAATAAGCTGAGAAATGACCTTGAATGGAAAATAGCAGAACAAGTTAACAGCTTCAAGTACCTGGCAGGGGTCTTTGAGGAGAAGAGAAGTCTGAATGAGGTCAAAGGTAGAATTAAAGTGGCTATAGCCAAGTGGCACACAGTATCAGGGTTAATGTAAATGCCAAAACGTAAGGTGTACAAAACAGTACTGTATGGTACAGAAACCTGGTCAGTGAATGCAGAACAGCTGAGGAACCTAGAGGTGGTGGAGATGAAATACCTGAGATGGGTGGTACATACCTCTCAACTGTCCAGAGTTTTGTAGAATGTCCAGATTTTTGCATCATATTCTGGGTCTGTTCCTCATAAAATGTGTAGGATTTTTTTCAAATAACTGAGGGTTGAAGTCATTAAATAATAGCAGACATTTGAGTTTCAGACTTCATATTCTTTGAAAATTAATGTTAACACAAAACCTGTTATTCCAGCAAATTTCTAAGTATATAAGAAACACCAAGAAACTGGAACCAAAAGAGAAGCCAAGCAATCACTTTAGCTTATCAAACTCTTTATTAAATGCTTTCCTCCTCAGACTTCAGTATTCTGCATTTTTGGCTTTATCCAGATGTCTTGTGCTAAGATGTTGACGGTTATGGGATGGTAGGTTGCATACTGTAGATTAGATGGAAAAATTAGGACATCAGAGCAGAAGCCCAAGTAGCTCCAACTGCAGAAAAGGTCAAAGAGAAAAGATTACGGTGCATCAGGCACACATACAGGAAAGCAAAACAAGCTGGTGAAGAAGATTTGGGACAGACAGGAAGAAGGCAAATGGAAATGAGGGCATCAAGCAAAGAGATGGATGGATGTGTGAGAGAAGGCCTGCAACAGCAGTCAGGCATGACCACTGAAGAAGGCAGGAGTGTGGCATTGAACTGAGGGAGATGGTGACAGTTGGTACAACACCCCTACCCCATGTAGAAAATGGGGAAAATGGGATGACGATGATGTTTCCTAAGTTTCCTCTAACACTTGTGTAAAACAAATACTCTGTGTCTGAAATTCTATTTGTGGTATTATATAAAAAAAACAGCAGAAATTGTAGAAGAGAGAGTTTTTATTTTGGCAGAAAAGTGATTTCCAATCCTTTGCACTGGTTGCAGAAATGGCTTGCTCTGCAAAAGCTGACTTTTTCATAAAAATGTCCCACTTTGGCCATTTGAAAAAGGGTTGCCCAAATCACATTCTTTTTAACTGTTAGCACATCAAAATAGTCTACTTACATGTTTACTAATATGTTTCATGTGCGAATTTATAGTAAAATTGGCCTTTCAAACAATGATGGTTTAAGTGTACCTTGCACCCTGGGCAGTTTTCAAACTATAGACCCTACTCCCAAACACATTTTTGAACCACATATAAATGCACAAGTTCATCAGGATTCACATTCCTGATTATTTTAAATGTATACTTACCTATCAGGCTGTTTTAAATTCAAGCTATTGTTTGATAAAGCAAAATTTAGTTACACATCTTAAATTTGAGTAATCTTGAATATGTTTATAGCAATAAGTAAAATAAAATGCATTAAACAATAGTAACAAAATTACCCATTTTAAAACATTTCAGCCATAAAATACACTCAGACTGCTGTCACTATAATCCAACAATGTCCATACTGATCAATTTCAGCCAGTTGTGTACACTTGAAATGTCCAACTGTGATTTAAAAAAATAGTTACAGAAAAGTATTCCAACATTCCAACTTGCTTTGCAAACATGCACACTAGTCATTCAAAACCAAGCTAATGACTTTTCAACTTGATTGTAACAGCAGCATCAGTCATGCTTCTCCATAGACAGTCCCAACTACACCAATTAAAGTCCCATTATTGACTGTACCCCTCAGATCTCTGCTTTGTTTTATGTTGGTATGGGTGAAAAATGGTTGGTAATGGCTTGACTGGCAGCCTGATGCAGGTATCAATCAAGTTACTGGCTGCACAGTAACAGTAGGTAACCGTTAACTAACCTGAATCATTTTCCTCTCAAACCATGCCCTTAACCATAAAAAAACTCTCTGATACTAATCCTAAAACTTATCTCTATCCCAAAACCTGTCACCGACACTTATCCTAATCTCATGTCCCTGAGCCTAAAACTCTCTCCCTGATCACAATGTTAAAACCATGTCCCTAACCCTAAAACTCTGTACCTGTCTATAACCCTGAACACCCATCACAAACCCCAAAACCTTCTCCCTAACCCTAACACTTTTATTTATACCTATGAGACCATTCACATTCCAAGATAACATGGAAAGTGTCACATTATGATAATAAGTCATTATTCCAACCTATTATATATGACAGCTTTTTTAAATGTCTATTTCCAGTTTTCGTGATAAGTGCAGCCACTAATGTTCAGTGTGTTGATCCTTTATACAGTTTTTTTTCTTAGTTCCATTTTAACATATAACATTTTACAAATCTTTTTGTTTTAATAAAGACTCTCAGACATAAAAATACACACCCCAGAACACCCCCACAATCTGTTACCTTAATATAAACACACTAAGTAATGTGCATCCTCCGATAATGAAGTTTAACCCTCCTAATAGGAACAATTGTCTCAAACGGATGGCTACAAACGTAGGCCTTATCTAACCTAAAATTGAGGTTGTCCATGCTAAGGTGCATGTTACTGCCTATGTTCCTACTTACACTAACTGGTGTTTTCATCTTTATTCCCTCCCAGATGTGGAAAACAACTTGCATGCTTTCAGAAAACATTAACTTTTAGCTCTGAAGAGGCCCCAGCACTTTGGCTTTTTAATTGGCCTATAATCAGCTGGTCTCCATGGAAACATATGAAAAAATGTAGCCCCCGGCTTCAGTCTTCTAAAGACAAATTGAAACAGTTATTGATAAAGGAAAATGTATTAGATTAAGCCAATGGTCATAATCCAGACATTCACCTATGCAAAAGTAAGAGAAAACATATCAGCTCTACATATATTAAGATCTGTGTACTTCTGAATCCCATTCTTCACCTCAACAACCAAAGATTACAGCCAATTAACCTAAACATAGTCTTGTCCAGCATTTTTCCTCTTTTTTGTATTGTGATGCTTACATTTCTTAATACTAAAAAAAGAAACAAAAAAGCCATCTGTTTACTTTAGTATCTTTATCATATACAACAATAGTTAAATTGCTTTATTATAAAACTTGCAATTTATTTCATGAAAAGTTTTAAAGAAATGCTGTCAAGAATAGAAATCATTTTGCTTATAGTTACCCTCTTCCTTCGTCTTCCTTTCCTCTTAGTGTTCTTTCAAACATTAATGATATGAAGTGATATGAAATGAATATAAGTGGGGCAAATACTTTCAGTTCTACACAAATTTAGCAAAGTCAACAAAAGTCCATTCTTTCCACTTTTTCTTGTACAGTCATACTTCACAAAATGCTTTGTAATCTCACATTTATTCACTAATTTCTGTGTTGCTCAATTTCTTCCTGTTCATCTCCATGTCCCAACTCCTGCATATGGTTCAATTCCAAGGTATTTCTGATTTTTCTACTCAACTCCTCTGTGTTTTATTTTCTGTCTCTCATGCATTTTGCTTTGGAGCATAGGAAAAGATTTCAATGGCAAGGTTTCTTCATGATCTTTATTATCAGAAAAATGAGAAACAGAGTCCCATTCTGCTTGATGGCTTACTTTTTGTTCGACAAGCATTTGTATTTCTTCCTTAGCCTGTTCTGCCTTAAAAATGACTTTGATCCCCCAGGGAAAAAAAATTCTGAAAATAGTTGAATACAACAGCTTGAATCTCACACCTGCCTCTCAATATTCTGTGATAGCTGGGATAAATTTGTTTGTCTTCTGCCTGGTATACAGTGAATAATCATTCCCCCACTAACACTCTACTGCCTCCAACTTTTAATACTTTACCATTTTGCCACAGTTTTGTCAGGATCAACTCTTTCTGCTGGTAGGATTGCATCTTCACTAATATAAGTCTTGACTGCTTTCTCATGGCAATATTTGGAGCATACACATGATGTGCCCTTTCAATTAGCAGATCTTACTGTGGAATATCAGTCTAGTTTCTTATTTGTGTTTTCATAAAATTAATACAGTCAGTTCCTTCTAGTTTCTCTGGTACAGAAGAAAATCTCAGATTTTCCCTAGCAAAGAAAACAAAATGAGATGGCTGACCAAAGGTCCACAAAGTACACGAAAATCCTTTTAGCCAAAAAATCAATGTAGACCACCACTATTTCAACGATAAAACACTAGTTTAATATGTCACATGTACAAACAAGCAAGATAAAACTGATGAGTGCTTTCGGGCTCTGCCCTTCTTCAGATAAAGGAAAAACAGTTTGAACCACATTTAAATATCTAATTAAAACACTAATTAAAAACACTAATTAAAAACACTACACCAATCAGCATTTGTATTGCACCCTCCTATCTTTGAGGGCGGGTTTCATGGGAACAAAATCATTCAATCCAGGTGTCCTACGGGCTAATAGTTCTATTATCCATCTTGCTTCTTCTCTCTCTGTGGCATCTACTAAACTACCCCTTCTCATACTGGGAAAAACATTAATAATTGCCCTGAACTTAAACTGATGGCCATTGTTAATTTCAATATGTTTATAAAGTGCATTGTGTATATTTTTAGTTCTTATACATGAAAGATGTTGCAACATTCTAACTTTGAACATATTATTGTTTTTTCCCACATAAAACGCCATATATTGCTGACACTCAGCCAAATATACTATGCTCTTTGTTCTACAATTAGCTTTAGCTTTAAAATAGAACAATTTTCCTGTTACTGGGTGTTTAAAAACATTCTCTTTATTAATGTGGTGACATGCTTTACATGACCCACATGGCTTCATACCTACTCCATGTATATTGTTGCTGTAAGTAAATGTCATTCTGATGGGTGCTATTTTTTGACCTTGTTTCTCCTTAGATGGATTAGACTTGAATGTGGATGTTGATTTTCTATGGGCATTCCCCTGACATAATTCACTAGTTAATAACTTCTCATTGTATCCTCTTTTTCTGAAAATTTGTTCCATATTTAGCATATCTTCTTCAAAATCACTATCTTTAGTACATAGCCTTGAGGCTCTACTTATCTGACCTCTTACTATGTTCTTGTACGTGTGTCTAGGATGCATACTATCATAAGTAAGTAAATTATTTTTCCAACAATCTTTCCGAAACAATGAAGTAATAAAACCAGACCTTTCTTGTTTGATTCTCACATCCAAAAAATCTATAACTTTATCTGAACATGTAGGGGAAAATTTGAAGAAAACAGTGGTTTGTCCCAAATACCCTATAAAGAACAAAAGTTCACTTTTTTCCCCTTCCCATAAAATGAAAACATCATCCACAAAACGTCTATAAAGAATGATATATTTAGTCCATCTATTACGGTCACCCAAGACAAAATACCTCTCCCAAAATGACAAAACCAAATTTGCATATGTATTGGCACATGGAGTTTGCGATATAATAAAGAAAAACTGGTATATACTTTCATCTGATGATAATATGAAGGAAATTGTAGGGGTAGAACCTAGTTTTGGGTTTAGAAGAAATAGAAATTTAAAAGACATATTGACACAAGAGAAAAATAGTCAAAAGAAAAGGGGTATTTGTCAAGTAGGTACGAAGCCATGTGGGTCATGTAAAGCATGTCACCACATTAATAAAGAGAATGTTTTTAACCACCCAGTAACAGGAAAATTGTTCTATTTTAAAGCTAAAGCTAATTGTAGAACAAAGAACATAGTATATTTGGCTGAGTGTCAGCAATGTATGGTGTTTTATGTGGGAAAAACCAATAATATGTTCAAAGTTAGAATGCTGCAACATCTTTCATGTATAAGAAGTAAAAATATACACAATGCACTTTATAAACATACTGAAATTAACAATGGCCATCAGTTTAAGTTCAGGGCAATTATTAATGTTTTCCCAGTATGAGAAGGGGTAGTTTAGTAGATGCCACAGAGAGAGAAGAAGCAAGATGGATAATAGAACTATTAGCCCGTAGGACACCTGGATTGAATGATTTTGTTCCCATGAAACCCGCCCTCAAAGATAGGAGGGTGCAATACAAATGCTGATTGGTGTAGTGTTTTTAATTAGTGTTTTTAATTAGTGTTTTAATTAGATATTTAAATGTGGTTCAAACTGTTTTTCCTTTATCTGAAGAAGGGCAGAGCCCGAAAGCGCTCATCAGTTTTATCTTGCTTGTTTGTACATGTGTCATATTAAACTATTGTTTTATCGTTGAAATAGTGGTGGTCTACATTGTTTTTTTCGCTAAACAGATTTTCCCTATGTTCTCTGTCCTCTAATTCTAACATTTTTGAAACATCTCTTCTTAAGCAGTTTCATATTCATTCAGCCTTTTCATCATTTTGACCTCTGATTTTTGCAGCTTTATCATCTCATTTGAATATCTATTTAAAGCTTCTTCCATTTTTACAGAATTTTGTTATTTGAGCTGATATACTCCTTCAGTGTTTCATTTATTTTAATCAGCTCTGAGCATCTTTGACTTAGGTTTTTTCTCTAGATTACTGGAAGCAATGTCTTGCACCAAAGCTGGAGCTTGAAATTCTGTTTTTGTTGAAGAACTGTGGATTCTTCCTACTCAGTGTTTTCTCTTCACCTCAGACTGTCTTATTTTTTTTCTTTGCTGGCATCTAGGCAGTATCCTTACTAGACATAACAGTATATAATAAAAGTGAGAGAGTTCTTGGCCCTTGTCTTTCAGTTTCTTTCACACTGAGAGCTGAAGTTAAGCTGTTGATTAGTGTGCACCCATCCTAGAAAGCTTCCCCAACCCTAATCCTAAGCTCCCCTGCCTAATACTGTTGTGGTTGCTCTTTAAGTGGTAGAAGCTGCTCACCTCACATTGCCATGTCAGAGACATAGTGAGTGCAGTTTGCTGCTGTGGATGGTGGTATCCTAATCTACACAATTGCCCATGGATTATGCTCAGAACTTTGAAACATGAAAGCTAAAAACATTTATATCTAAAAGTTAAAATTAAAACTTCTGAACAACACAAAAGGCATACTTATTGTACTGTAGTAGATTAAGTATTTTTTTACAATAGCTTTTTTTTAAACAAGAAACATCTTCATTAAATTATCACTTATGACATAGGCAATCATACATTTATCTAAATGAAAATAAACCATATTGACATAATCTTAGTTGCAAGCATTATACATCACAAACCATACTGACATAATTTTAGTTGCAAATATTTATATATCACTTATAATCTACCCAATCTTTGTCAGGCAAACATTACATAGTTCATTCAAAACCTGCCTTCTTTTCATAGGTTTATAGATTAGTACTAGGCTTGCTGCCTTTGTGGGCCATTTTAAGGCTGGCCAGTTACCCTGTGTAGGAATGAAACCAAGGACCTTGTGTCTGTAAGGTAAACACCTTAACCACTATGCCAGCCTCCCAAATCCCCTGTATGTATTGTTCACACAATTCTCATTTTTTTCTATGTAATTTGTTGCTACCCTTTCCTAAAGATCAGAATTCCAGTTGTTTATCTTTGTTACTATATTCACTACTTCTAGTAGAGTTGGTTTAGACTTTGATTTCCATTTTCTAGTAATTGCTTTTTTGGCAGCCGCCATAATTAGACTCAGCAAGGCCTTACCATGTCTAGGCAATTCCAATTCTGTATCATAGCTCAGAAAAATAATTTCCCTAGATATACCAATTTGCTCACCCAGTATCTCTAATAAAGTAGTCTGCTGGGAGTCTTTAAGGTCTACCTACCAACTCATTACACACCCAGAAAATATGATCCCAATTATCACTTTCTTCTCCATCATACCTCCGACATTTGCTGTCTACCTGAGGAAAGAAATTCTCTGTAGTCTACTTGGGGTATAAAATGCATATGTAAGCATTTCTAAGCAAAATCCTAAATCTTCAAAATTTAGTTGCATATTTGGGAGACATACATATATCTTCCATTGTTTCTTTATGAGTTGCTTATCCAATCTCTCTTCCCAATCCTTTCTAACCTGTGATGGATTTTTGTAGTTATGATGCAATATTTTATATGCTCTACAAATTATTCCTTTTTTAACTCTCTCCCTGATTGCAGTTTCTGTTCTAGATTTTACTAAAAACTCTATCAATGCTGGTCTTTCATTTAGGAGCCCCCCCCCATTTCTTTCTCTTTGCCTATTCTCTGATATCAATCCATGATAGGAAAGGCAGTCTCTAGCCTGCAGTCCAAATACATTCTTAGCATTTTCCCATTTTATTACCTTTCCCTCTCTAATTATTTGCTGCCAATACCTTCGTTCTTTTGCCAGTTTTCTCCAATAAATTCCAGCCCCTTCTTGCCTATTGTCTGTATCGCTAATTGCAGTCATCCCTATTGACACAATCTCTTTTCTCCATTCCCATGTTGGTGTAGTTCCTAGGATACTTTCTGCTACTTTATAAATATACTATTCTGCATGATTATTGTTATTCTCTTATTCTCCTTAAAGATCTGCCTCAAAATCCCAGTCTCTCTTTGTTTCTTGAGCTCCCCCTCCCCATTTCATCATCATCCCTTTCCACTTTGAATTATAGGTTTCTGCTTGTGCTATGTATAGCAGCCTTAAATGTGTAGCTCTGAAATACCCCTTCAGATCAGGTAATCCTAATCTGTCCTGTTCTATTGAAATAATCAGCTTATCCCACCTGACTCTTGCCATCTTCCCCTCCCAGATAAAAATCTTCAGCTCTTTATTAATTGCTATCCTCAACTTCTGCTCTAGTTGATAAAAAATATCCCTGTCCTGTGTATAAGACTAAAGGGACTAAAATATTTTAACTGCTTGTATCTTATTATCCATATTCATATAACAGAACTTCCAATTTCTCACTTTTTGTATCATATTTTGTTTAGTCTTAAGCAGAAAGTATCAGAGAGGAACCTACCAATTTTAATTTTCACATGCAATACCTCATATGTCCTCCTAACCAACCTTATAGTTTTATCAGGGAATGCAAATGCTTCCATTGCCCTGCTCATAAAGTCCAGTTTACTCTGTCAAATGCTTTCCCTGCATCAAGACCCACCAACAACAGTGATAGTTTTTTACATTCTACTTCCCTCTGGATCATCAGTGTTATGTTAACTTTGTTAAATGTTTGCCTCTCCTCCATAAAACCACAGTGATGCATAACTATAAATTCTGGCATCACTTTTGCCATTATTTTACCCATTATAGACATAAACACTTTATAATCATGGTTTAGTATTGTAACGGGCCTGTATGAAGCTGGATCTGATGGGTCTTTACCCTCGTTAGGTATTACAGCTACCACCACTTTCTTCCAGGGTGTTGGTACTTCTCATGCTCTTAAAATACTGTTAAACAAACCCTTCCAGATCTTTATCAGTTTTCTCCCTTCTAGCTTCCAAACTTCCACAAGAATACCATCTATTCCTGGGAACTTTCCAGTGAATTGGTTATACATCACCATTTTTATCTCACCTCCTCCTATTCTAACTGTTAGTAATTGAGCCTCATCTTCCTCTAACCTTGACATATTTAATTCTTCCATAAACATTTCATTTGTACCTTTTCTTGATTTCTGCATTTATCTGCTTTATACAAACTTTCATAGAATTTCTGAAATATTTCTAATACCTCTATAGGATCTCTTGTTATCTTCCTTGTTATAGGCTCCCTAAACTTGGCAACAACCCTTTCTACTTTTTGTTGTCTGAGATGTGCTAAAAGGTTTTGTGCTCTAGAGTTATTATTAAAAATAGTTGCTTAACAGCAATCTTTCTAAACATATGTATATTATCAAGGTGATCCCTTATTTACTGTTTAGCATTTTGCAGTTGCTTCTCTTTTTGTTCAGTGAAATTACCCATGTTCTGCAAAACTTTAACATTTTTCATTCCCTCTAAATAATTCTTGTTGGTTCTTAACCATATCTCCCTTTCTTTTATTTCCACCCTATTGTTAAACTCCACTTTAATGTTATCCCACTCCCTAGTTATATTTTCAGAAGAAATTTCTATCTTCTCTAATAGCTGCTGAATAATTTCCACTTCCCATTCCTTACATTCCTCTCTTTTCAACAGATAGGCGGGAAAGCATCAATGTTTCATTTTCATTTCATTAGCTTTTTTATTTTAGTTATTATTGGTGCATGATTGGGTGTGTATCAAAACTTTCAGTTAAATGCACATGTTCCTGTGAAATGTAAATTCTGTCTAGCCTAGCTCCGTTTTATATCTTGGGGAATAATATGTAAATTCACTCTAAACTCCTAGTACTGAATTAATATCTTCTATGCCAAACATTTTCAAAAGGTTCTTCAAAAAGCTACCCTTCTTTGTTATATTTTCCCTTCTGGGCCCCTCAGACACATCTTCATTGCTGCAAATCAAATTCCAGTCACCACCCATAAGTAATATTCCTTACTGAAAGCTGATTATTTCACCTAGAATTTTCTTAAACTCCATTATAGCAGTTTTAGGTGGAATATAAACACATGCCAGTGTAACCCCCCTCCTTTGCCACTAACCCCTTAGTACTACAAATCTATCATTAGTATCTTTTTATCCTGTTCTATCATTATTGGAGCTCCTCTTGTAATTAATACAAGTACTCCTCTTTTCCTTTGTCCCAGGAATTTCACTGAATATCCATCATGAAAACCTTTCTTTATCAAATTTACATGTTTGTTTCTTTCCAAGTGAGTCTCATGTAACATAGCTATTTGCACTCTACATTTTTAATATAGCTCATTACTCTTTCCTTTTTGTATTTATCTGTGAGACCACTGACATTTAAAGACATTACAGAAAGCATCATTATGTTAAAAAGTTATTATTCCTGCCTTTTATGTGTAACAACTTTCTTGTTAAGTGTCTAGTTATAGCTTGTGTGTTACATGCATACACTGTTTGGCAGGTTGATTTTTTATACAATTTTTTTATGTCATATCCATTTGAGCCTATGTCACATCTTACACAATTTTTTTGTTTTATTAAGCCCTCAAACAAAATAAACATACACCCCAATACCCCTCAAAATGCCTATTAACTTAATAGTAACACACAAAACTATGTAAATCTTCAAATATTGAAGTTTTACCCTACTAACAGGAACAAGTGCCCCAAACTGGCAGCCACGCTCACAAACATAGGTTAACCTAAAAGAAAGCTTATCCATGCTAAGACACACTGTACAGCCTGTGCTTCTAAGTGTTGTCTGGTTTTGTCTTATCTTTATAGCTCTCCCAGATGAGAAAGCACTTGCTTTCAGAAAACATTATCTCCTAGTCATTTCTCTTTATCAGCTTGTCTCCATGGAGACACGAGAAACAGATACAGAGTTGCTAGTAAGCTATATTTATTTGCTGAAAAAAGCTTTATAATGTTCAATGTTCTTTTTCATTTACTTGCTTTCTTTAAAAACGTGTTACTAGATCAAGTTAAGGATGTTAACCCAGTCACCCCCCCATGCAAGAATGAGAAAAATTACATCATTTTTTTCTTTTGTCTTGCTCTCTTGACCAGACTTTTTTTTCTTTTTTTTACATTGCAGTGCCTACATTTCTTAAAACTGAACAAGGAGAAAGAGAGAAGAGAGAGAAAAAAAAAAGCAGGAGCACCTGTTTATGTTAGTATTCCCATTACACTTAAAATAGCTGAGAAAACTTTACTTTATAGCATGCAAAGAAAGCCATGCACTATAAAATATTGCTATTAAGAAAACAATTGTTTTACTTACAGTTAACTTTCTCCCTCCTCTTCCCCTCTCCTAAGTATTTTTCTGTACATTAATGAAGTGGGGCATATGATTTAGAGTCCCCAACAAGTTTAACAAAGTCAAAAAAGTCTAATATTTCTAGATTTTCTTGTTCTGTCATGTTTCACAAATATAATTATTGCTTTGTAATTCCACATTTGTCAATTTCCAAGTTACTGGTTTTATTCCTGTTCATCTCCATCTCCCAAATCCTACCTCTGCTTAATTTCCAACATACTCTTCATTTTCCTAGTCAACTCTTTAGCTTTTTGCCATCTGTCAGGCAATTTCCATCAAAACCCTGGAAAAGTTTCACTGGCACAGTCACTCTGTGGTCTTTATTGCCAGAAGAACAAGCAGCTGAATCGCCTTCTGTTTCACAGCTCTGTTGTTGTTAGACAAACTTTTGTATTTCCTCCTTAGTATGTACTGCATCAAAAAATATTTTGTCCCATCAGAAAATAATATTTTGAAGATAGGTGGGTACAGCAGTTTGAATTTCACTCCTGCTTCTCGACATTCCCTAAATAGTGGAATAAATTTACTCCTCTTCTGCCTGCTGTACAGTGAGTAATCATTTTCCACAAACACTTGGCTGTCTCCCCCTTTTATTACTTTGTCCTTCTGCCACATTTTTGTCAGAAACAACTCCTTCTGCTGGTAGGATTGCATCTTTACTATTAAAGATCAGGTTGCTTTGGCATAGCCAGGTTTGGAGCATACACACAATGTACCCTTTCAATTAACAACTCCTGCTGTGGAATACAAGTTCCATTTGCTTATCTGTGCTTTCATAAAATTAATACAGTCTTTTCCTTCCAGCTTCTCTGGTATAACAGAAAATCTCAGGTTTTCCCTATGTGTTCTGTCCTCTAATTCTATTATTTTTTGAAACATCTCTTTTTGAACAATCTCATACTCAGCCAGCCTTTTCTTCATTTCAACCTCTGATTTTTTTGCAGTTTTCTCACCACATCTGAATATCTGTTTAAAGCTTCTTCCATTTTTTTCAGCCTTCTGTTATTTGAGTTGATATACTCCATCAGTGTTTCATTTATTTTAATCAGGTCTGTGTGCAGTTGTCTTATACTTTCCTCTAGGTCACTGGAAGTCATGTTTGGAGCTTGCACTGCATTTTGCTGACAGCTGCAGTACTCTTCCCAATCAGTGTTTTTCCTCACCTTTTGTAGCTGATTTTCATTCAGGTCTTCCGTATTTCTTTTTTCCTGGCATTCAGGCAGTGCACTTACTAGCTGTAACTGTTTATACTAAAAGTGACAAGAGTTCCTAGCCCTTGTCTTTCAGAGTCTTTCACCCTGGGAGAGATGAAGTTAAGCTGTTGATCAGTGCGTAGCCAGCTTGGAAAACTTCCCCAGTCCTAATCCTAAGCCCCCTTGTCCAAAACTGTTGTGGTTGCTCTTTAAATGGTAGAAGCTGCTCTCCTCCTGCTGCCATGTCAGAGCCATAGTGGGTGGAACGTGCTGTTGTACATGCTGGTGTCCTAATCTATGCAATTGGCCATGGATTATGCTCAGAACTTTAAAACATGACAGCTAAAAACATTTATGTCTAAAAGTCAAAATTAAAACTGCTGAATGACACAACACATATTTATTGTACTGTGCATTACGTGTTATCAAAGTTCAGTTTTTTTGACTATAACCACTTACAATAAGTTCAATGACCTTCCTCCTGTCAGAGGGCTATACTTCTTTAATTTAGAAAAAAAGGCAGAGAGACAGCATTTTGTTTCCAAAACACATGACTTTCTCACTTAGTAGAGAAAGTGGGGCACTGAGGATGTAGCCCCTGCTTCTGAGTAACACATAGCAAGCTTTGAGGGTAGGAGATGATTCAGGAAGGCAAAAGAATACTTAGAATTGCAGAAGTCCAATGACAGGATTACAGCTCTACTTGCATTCTAATGGAAGACAGGAACAAAAACAATAACAATCCAGTAAGTCACTTACTTGACGGTAGAACATAATGGAGTATAGCAGAAGAATACCTGGAATCACAGGACTACTAACACTCATATTCTGGACTGTTTGCATCCTATTGAAAGATAGGAACTAAACAATAACAGTTCATTGTCATTTATATCCTAAGTAGAAGATCTGTATTTATAGATGTTTTATGATAAATAAGAAATCTGTGCCTGTAATACAGGGCAATATTGAGAGGATGAAATCCTCACCGTATTCTCATGAATCATTAACCTGATGTCTCTGCATTTGGAAGTATATAACACAAGAGCACACATGAAGGAGCATGAAGAAACTCAATAAGGAGATTCAAACAAATGCAGTTATAGTACAGGTGCTTATTCTGAAAAATAAACCTTTTACCAGTAACTTGAGTCCCTTTGTGCTGGAGCAGAATTAATCCACTGATTAAGGCAGCAGTGATAACCACAGAAATGGCAGCAGAAGCCTTTCACATTCTTTTATGTGCTCCAAGAAACGTCTGTAAAACAAAGAGTGTACATGGTTTGTTTGTTTTTATTTTTTTTTTTTTTTGGGGGGGGGGCTTTCTCATTTTGACTACACATGTTACTCCTGGGCTCCCGACTGACATCAAAGCCACATACCTGATGTGGCACATACATTTATTACAGGACATGCCTGGCCTGGAATGTCACACATAAGACAACACTATAATGCAGAGATGAGTGCAACACCAGTCAGCCAGATGAACAAATATGTTCAGTTCAACAAAGCATTACACATCAGCCATGGAACATGCATCATTGTATGGGATATTGGAATATAAGTATATGTGTGTGCAAGCAGGTAGGTATTGAAAGGCACACACAGGAAGTAGACTTCAGCAAGAGGATATCAAAGGTGAATATGTAAACAGAGGTGCAAGATGTGCTGAGAGGGAGGCATGTGCAGTACCAGAATAAAATGTCACAAGTATTAGTGGTATGCAAAATAAAATATACCTCTGCATGCGGTAATGGCAGACAACAATGGGATATTTGATGTATAAATTGATGATGACTGAATAAGGTAATATGCTGATGACTGGGAGAAATGCTGGCTATTTGTCATCTAGCAAGAGTTGATAAAAATGGAAGCATGGTGATTGTCAAATATAGTCACAGTGATAAATATGTACAACATAACAGAATATGAAGGCAGTCACTAATGTCATCAGAAAAAGCCTGTAGCATCAGACATTTGAAAAACATTTATATGTATAATAGGCAGCAGTCAGCACAGTGGTCATCATTGCCGCAGGGTTAGAATAATGCAACAAGACACACAATGAATCAACTGTCAGTGTTACTGTAAAGCAGTCTAGGCTCAAACCACAGTCTTGGCTGCCACTGCAAAATCTGGAAAAACTTTGCCTATGGTGCTTTACTGAGGAGCTGGATGTAGTGAAAATAACAGTTTGGGACACAGTGTGGGTTAGGGCAGTACTGCAATGTGTCAGTCTGGAGTTGGCTGCTGGGTTCTGAATAGGTCAACCAACAGCAGATGTGCATGCATTTTGAAGCACAGACAATGATATATGAGGGCCATGTGTGTGTCTACTGAGAGCAGGTCTGCCTCTCCCCACTAGAGGTAATCTGCTCCTAAGGGTCAGGACATATAGCACCCAGTGTGTACTATGGCACTGCACTGGCGCCATGGTAATGAGGCTTTCAACAGAGTGTGTAACAGATACCAAATTGTCATTCTGTACAGCCAACGCTGCCATGACCCCTCCATGTCTGTGCTCCTGACAATCATGTAACACATGCAGCTGCTATTCTGCACAATCAGTAGCATGTGCAAGTTCATGCAGGTCATTGCCATGATGTTGCTGTGAACATTCATGAGCCTGTAACAGTAAGCATACACTGTCTGACATGGATCCACACACATCAGTTACATTCCCACATGCAGTCCAATGGACATTATCATTCCGTTGTGGGTTAGAGTCACCATCACAACCATACTCAACTTAGGATAGTGGGTCACGGTTATCTTCATGTCCAACATCTGATGCCCCTACATCATCAGACTGTCCGGGCACACTATCCTCCCAGTTGGAGGCTATACCATGAACCACCTGTCCCCTTCTTGGCCAGATAATGTTGAACCCAGTGCAGTATCCCATGTGCCATTGGCTGTGCTATCAGACTGAGGCATATCACATCCCCCCCTCAGGATTAGTGGATGGGTTTGTGACAGATACCATGCTGTCATGCTGTGCAGCCTCTGACTCCACCTCTGCTGGTGAGGGTTGAAATGCCACTGTTTTGTAAAAGAGACATATATACAGCAAGTTAGTAGTAAGCACACACATAGCATCATGTAGCACTGAAACTAATGCTTATAACATATGAAAGAAGAGATACACATACCAAATGGCAGGCATTATTTTCCATCAGGCAAGTGTCCTATTGTATGTGAATTTTGTTCACCTGCATAGTTAGACATAAAGATCAAAATTGTACTTAAAGTTATCACAGTATAGCAGCAATACAGACTGCCTTACCATGACTGTCTTCCTCAGATGAGGATAGTAGTCTTCTATGTAGTGTGGAACCTGTAGGTTATAGTGGAACCTGTAGGTTATAGTGGAGCACATGCCACAGGTGAGTACATCTTAGTCTTAACAGCAGGCAGGGATAGGCAAAGGATATTGACCTGCCTAACTGACTACATAGACATGTACCTGATGAGCGATGGCATTGGGCAGATGTTGATGGTCCCGTGCAAGTGACTACAACATCAATTCACATGGTGCTGACAGTGTCACCTAAGCAGTGCTTATTTAATATAACATGATAGTACTCTTACTGGGTCTTCCTGCATCCATGATGTTCAGGCGACATTCTGCTGCTACAACATCCATAGAAACAGATAAGATGTGTGAATGAATGCCTATGAAGAACAACCGGATTATGCTGTTGTGTTTGTGATTGGTGGACAAAACTGTACACCCTGGAACACCCGCCTCAATCCCTTTCCCAGGTATTCGACAATCCTGACAGATGTTATGGTGGGAGGCCAGGAGTATCTTTGCCTCATCCAGAGATGGTAAAGGTGACCCAACTACAGTGGCATTTCTTTCACTCTCATAACAATAAAATCTCTTGGATGCATGGAGGATCATGTCATCGCAATGATGATGAGAGACCTCCCTGGAGCGGTTATGCAAATCTAGAATGTTCATCATGTATAGTAATGTCCCACCACACTTGGTTCCTCCAGAATGTATCACCCATCCATCCTCATATATTTTGACCATGTTGTTGCAATACCTCCAGAATTATTTCATTTTCCCTATGGGAAAGTTATACTGATAATTCCTTGTCAACATCTGTAAAAAGGTAATTTGCACATATCAGGAGAAATACATGATATGGACTTATTGATAGATCAACCTTTAAAGTATAGGTCAATGCAATGCCCCTCATATACATTGTAATTCTATGCCAAAAAATATATGCCATGTGTATTGTCATTGTGTACAGATAAATATATAGAGCATGCATATCATGTATCATTTACTGAGTATATGTCATGAAACGTAAAGCCTACAAGTGCAGAGCAATTACCCCATTCCACATTTTAGGATATGTCATATATGTAGAGATGGGGTTAGAATCTAGGTCTGTGGAAATGTTGACAACCATTAGACAATCACATAAACATTACACTACCGCTTCAGCAGAAACTACCCTGATTTATTCACAGTCATATGCATAACCAACTATCCTACCAAGTCAACATCAAACAATTTGGGTATGTCACAGATGTCATTAGCAAAGATCAGCACAATTGTGTCTTGTACCCAAATGCGACTAACATATGTAGCTGTATGTGTCAAACAACACCTCAGAAGAATAAATAGCATATGAGCATATGAGCACAAACATCTTAGCTGTGATGGTGGATAGATGTGAAAACAACAACAAAGTTACAGGGTAACTCATCTTGATGCCCCCCAAATCCAGTTTACATTTTTGTGTTGCTGTGATGTTCATAAAAATCTGTAATGGCATAAATAGCTTCAGAGCCCCTCCCCCCACTGATGGAACAGACACCAATGATGAGTTGTACTCCAAAGCTTTATACAAGCAACTGTACAATTGCTTTGACTCTATCATACCTGATATAACTGAAGCAAAATCTTCAAGGAAAAACAAAGCTGCTTGGTGGACAACTGCCATTAATAGGCTATACAATAGGAGAAAGAAATTGTTTTCTAAGAGTAGGAAGGAATGGTCCCTCCCACAACTTAAACAAACAAATAAGACTCCTAGTGAAGTCCTCCAGAGCTAGCTACAAATCCAGATTAGCTTCCCTAACTATGGATAACCATAAGGTGTTCTTTAGTTACATCCATAACCCTCAAAGGTAAGGCCCAGATCTGTGCTGAATTTGTAGTTGCTGGTACTACACACACACACACACACACACACATATATATATATATATATATATATATATATATATATATATATATATATATATATATATATATATATATATATATATATATATATATATATATATAAATAAACTGGGGATATAGCAAACCTTCTGGCTGACAGGTTCAATGAAAACTTCACTCCCCTGTCCCCGCCACATATACCCCAAAGCATCCCTAATATCTGTCCCCCACCTAGTATCTCTGAGGAGAAGGTCTTAAATGCCCTGTCCAAGGCCAAAAACACAGCCTCCATGGGAACAGACAAAATTCTGGACAGTGTTCTTCATAGGTTAAAACAGGAATTAGCAACACCATTGGGCATGCTTTTCAATCACAGCCTAAGCACTGGCTTTATCCCAATCCTAGTGAAATGGAAAACAGCTACCATCATTCCTTTGCACAATGGGGGGTGCATGCACACACCCTGGGAACTATAGACACATTAGCCTGACAAGCCTTATCTGCAAGATCATGGAGCAAATCATCATGGACCTTATTAAAAAAGATATACGAAATCTCCAAACACTCGATCACACACAGTTTGGCTTTGTCAAGGGGAGATCATGCTTGTTAAACTTGGTGGACTTCTTCAAAACAGTCACCAAAGCAAATATGTGCATATGGCCTTCATAGACTTAGCCAAGGCCTTTGAAACAATCCCCTACTCAGGCATCATTGATAAACTCACCTAGCTGGGTATCAACCCATATATTTTCAGGTGGGTTGTAAACTGGCTGACTGATAGAACTCATACGGTCAAAATAGGGGACTTCACCTCCTCCAGCAGACCCGTAACCAGTGGTGTTCCACAGGGATTGGTTCTGGGATCCCTACTGTTCAAAATCTACTTATCTGATGTACAGGTTAAAACTAAAGGACTGTGGCTGACAAAGTCTGCTGATGACTGCAAACTGGAAGCGATCACTGAAACCCCTAGTGATGTCAACATCCTGCAAAAAGGTCTTAGACAGACAAATGACTGGTGCTAAAGGCATGGTCTTAAACTTAATGCAAAAAAATGCATTATCACTCCCTTCAGTAAGGGTGATGTTCCTGCAGACTACCACATCAGCAGCAACACCCTAAGCACATAGTCAGTGGTGAGAAATCTGGGCACACAAGTTGACAGCAACCTTAACTTCAATCACCATGTCTCCACAGTAGTAAGAAGGGCATGTTATATTGCTCATATCATAAGTGATGGCATTGCCTCCAGAAAAAAAAGAAGTTATAACTCCTCTGTACTTTTCCCTCATCAGGCCAATAATAGAGTACAAAGCTCC
>NC_056728.1:706382451-706477451 GCF_019279795.1 Protopterus annectens
TGCATTCTAGAAGGCAGCCATTTAGACAGACAGCCAGGCTGCAACTAACCCAACTCTCAGATCAAGAAATTATTGACAGTTACCGCTTAGACAGGCAGCTGGTGCAGGCTGTGTGCAACATATATGCCTCACACATGTCAGTGCATACATTGCATGGTAACCCCATGCCTCTTGAAACCAAAGTCTACCTAGGTGTATTACAATATGGGACATTCCAATGACATATGGGAGATGCTGTAGGAGTGTCACAGACAACTACCAGTCACATCCTTGCAATATTCCTGGCAGCAATGTGCACCAATGTAGATAAACATATATACTTCCCACCTACATCATGCACCTGTCCTATAATATTGCCAGCTTTCACATGTTCCTGGTGCAATAGACTGCACCCACATCCCTATTAAGACCCCATGCAACCAGAATCAGAAAGATACATCAATAAAAAAGGGTGGCCAACCTTGAAATGTCAAGTGGTTTGCACAGCAGATGGCAGCATTACAAATATCAGGGAGACACACCCCATGAGTGCACATGATGCTACCATATGGATGGAAAGTAGTCTAAGGGCTGCATTTCAACACGTTGAAGTACCTGAGGAACTACTATTGGGTAAGTACAGGAACACAGCTAAATACATCTCTGTCAACATTATGCATGATGACAACATATGTGTGCCTCCCAAAACAGGTGACTGTGGTTATCCACTTGAGCAATATCTTATCACCCCATACAGAGAACCTTCCCACCATGCAGAGGAGGCCTACAGTAGAGTGCACACCATGACAAGAAACACCATAGAGTGTTTGTTTGGTGTACTGAAAGCCAGATTCAGATGCCTAGAAACATCTGGGGGTGCACTGCAGTACACACTTGAAAACTCAGCACAGATTATTACTGAGTGTGCCATGTTACACAATATGCTAACAACCACACATCAGTCTTCTTGCTGCAGGTTGGGTGAACTAACCCAAGAACCCCAGATGTCTAAAGATGACATTCAACAGTTAACAGAGGAGGAGCAGAAGAACACAGGAGAGACAGAACATGCATGGGCAATGGGGGATCCAACTACAAGTCCAAGTTCAGGCAACACGGCAGCATCTGGCACACACATCATTAAGTCATGCATGCCAGATGTACATAAGTACACAAATTAGACATTTATGTTCAGGTGTTGTCCCATTACAGCAGCACAGATTGCATGTAATAGCAAGTACCCACTAGATGCACACACTGAGCATCACACATAACAACGTAATTGTAACATATAACAGTATGAACATATACAAATCTATCATGACAGGGACCATCAACTCAGGCCACAAGTATGCATACAGACTCATACTGGTGTATGTGCATAAGGCAGACAACAAGGGATATCCTTCTGTGAACCCCATCTCTATCTCTCCACTAGCAAATAATACAAACAGAAATACAAATCAGGACATACTGATATCATTACTAACGTATAGCAATGTAAAGCATGAAAAAATGATCATGCACTGAATGGAGCCACCTTGGTCAGTAAAAGTGATAGACTCCTGTTGCATTAGACTTCACAACAACCACAGACATGAAATTGTCAGTGGTCTGCACAACATTCATCATTGCAATGGGATGAGACTGACACTACATGACATAATGGATCAACTGTTAGTGTTACTCTAATGCAATATAGGGCACCCAGCCTGATGGCTCATACCAAGGTCCTGACTGCCCCTACCATGTATGGAAACATTCAGCCCATGTTGCTCCACAGAGGAGACTGAAGGAGTGACATCAGCATGTGGACACACACTGTGGAAAGGAGCAGTGAGTTAACTGTCTGGTCATGACTGCTAAGCCCAGACTGGATTAGCCAGCAGCAGATGTATGAGCATGTTCCAACACAGACATCAGTGCCCAATGGGCAAGAGTTGGTCTACTGAGAGGGTACCTGCCTCTCCCATGTGGAACTTGGCTAAGCAAAGTCAGGGCACGCAGAACACTACTCTTATGACAGCACTGTAGTACTGCTGTAACTAGACATTCAACTGACCGTGCCACAGATAACATCCTGTCATTCTCTGCAGCCAATGCCACCATGACCTCACCATGTCTGCACTCCTGTCCTCCATGCAACTCACAAAGCTAGTGTGCAACATAATCCATGGCACGGGCAAGTGCATGAATGTAAGTTCCATGATATCACTGTCAACATTCATTTGCCTGTAGGAGTAGATGGACACCCTCTAACACATGCCCATGCTCACCAGCTACACACCTGCATCTACTGTATAAGGCTGTATCACTCTGTTATGGAGAAGAGTCAACATCATCAGCAGACTCAACATGGGACTGTGGTCCATAGGCATCATCCTGTCCACTATCTGATGCCACACATTGTCAGAATGGCTAGACATGTTTTCATCCACATCTGAGGCAAAAGCCTCATCCACATGACTGTCACCATCTGAGCCAGACTATATCACTAAATCTGTGTCCTGTATGCAAGGGGTCATGCTAGCATAGTAAGACAAACCAGATCCCACCTCAGGATCAGTGAACAGGCTAATGGAGGATGAAGGCAGACAACATTCTAAAAAAGGGACAGATGACACAGGTCAGATAAACACACATATATCCTATGCTGGATATGATTTCTGACACATGCCAAAATATATCACTACATTGTTACAGATGCTAAGGACTTATCAGAAGGTCATATCTGAGTGTATCCCATGGAACCCATGGAACCTATGGAACAGGAAACTGACAATTATGTTACATATGCAACATATATGTGAGGAATAACAACATAAGACACATATGACATGCCTTTGTGAGAATGCTGCAGAGGAAGCTATGGCTGAAATGCAACTGTTGTAGAGAAATAAAGGCATACAGACAGTAGTAGTAAGCACATACCACCATAACGTACTATTCTAACAGAGGTATACCACACGTTATTAGTAAGCACATACTCAATGTCATGTACCATTCCAATGGAGATATAACACAAATTATTAGTAAGCATGTACTCACTGTCACGTACCATTTCAAAAGATGTATAACACACATTATTAGTAGGCACATACTCACCATCACGTCCCATTTCAACAGAAGTATAACACACAGTATTAGTTAAGTACATACTCACCATCATGTACCATTCCAACAGTGGTATAGTGAACACATACTCACCAACACATACCATTCAAACAGGATTAGCAAGCACATACTCATCAACATATACCATTCCAACAGAGGTACAACAAAGAGTACTAATAAGCATATGCTCACCATCATGTACCATTCCAACAGAGGTATAACACAATATTAGTAAGCTCATACTCACCATCACATATCATCCCAACAGAAGTATTAGTAAGCACATACTCACCATCATTTACCATTCCAACAGCGGTATAACACATAGTATTAGTAAGCATATACCATTCCTACAGTAACACTCAGTATTAGTAAGGACATATTTGCTATAACAAACCATTCCAGCAGAGTTTTAACACACAGTGTTATTAATCACATATTTGCTATCACATAACATTCCAACAGCGGTATAACACACAGTATCAGTAAGTGCATATTCACTATAACATACCATTACAACACAGGTTTAACACACAGTGTTATTAATCACATACTTGCTATCACATACCATTCCAACAGCGTTATAACACACAGTATTAGTAAGCACATATTAATCATCATGTACCATTCCAACAGTGGTATAACACAGAGTATTAGTAAGCACCTACTATCACATACCATTCCAACACAGGTATAACACACAGATTTAGTGTGCACATATTCACCGTTACATTACATTCCAACAGGGGTATAAGACACAGCATTAGTAAGCACATACTCGCCATCATGTACCATTCCAACAGCAGTATTAGTAAGCAAATACTTACTACCATGTACCATTCCAATGGAGGTATGACACATAGTATTAGTAAACAGATACATACTATCATGTACCATTCCAACAGCAGTATAGCACACAGTACTACTGAGCACATATTCACTATCGCATACAATTTCAACAGCTGTATAACACACACTAGTAGTCAACATATACTTGCCATCATATGCCTTTCAAACAAAGGTATAATAACACACATTATTAGTGAGCACATACTCACCATCACATACAATTCCAACAGAGGTATAACACACAGTATTAATAAGCACATCCTGACCATCACATACTATTCCAACAGAGGTGTTAGTAAGCACATACTCACAATCATGTACCATTCCAACAATGGTATAACATACATTATTTTTGAGCGCATGCTCATCATCATGTGCCATTCCAACAGAGGTATAACACATAGCATTAGTGAACACATGCTCACCATCATTTACCATTCCAAGAGTAGTATTACAGACAGTATTAGTAAGCACATATTTACAATTACATACCATTCCAACAGTAGTATAATACAAAGTATTAGTAAGAACATACTCACCATCACATACCATTTCAAAACAGAGACAACACACAGTATTAGTCAGCACATACTCACAATGATGCAACATTCCAACAGTGGCACAACACACAGTATTAGTAAACACATTCTTATCATCATGTACCATTCCAGCAGAGGTACAACACACAGTATTAATAAGTACATACTCACAATCTCGTACCATTCCAACATAGTATAACACAGAGTATAAGTAAGCACATACTCTCCACTATATACCATTCCAACAGAGGTATAACACATAGTGTTACTAAGCACTTATTCACTATCAAGTACCATTCCAACAGCAGTATAACACACAGTATTAGTATGCACACACTTAACATCAAGTATCATTCCAACAATGGTATAGCAGTAAGCACATACTCACCATTACTTACCATTCCAACAGAGGTATATTACATAGTATTAATAAGCACATATTCACCATCATGTACCTTTCCAACAGAGGTATAAAACACAATATTAATAAGGACATACTCACCATCATCTACTTTTCCAAATGTGATATAACTCACAGTATTAGTAGGCACATACTGACCATCATATACCATTCCAACAGAAATTCAACACACAGCATTATTAAGCACATACTCACCATCTTGTACCATTCCAACAGAGAAATAATAACAAACAGTATCAGTAAGCAGATACTCCCCATGACACACCATTCCAACAGAGGTGTAACACACAGTATTACTAAGCACATATTTGCCATCATGTAACAAAATATATAACACAGTATTAGTATAACATGCAGTATTAGTAAGCACATATTCACCATGTATCATTCCAATAGAGGTACAATACACAGATTTAGTGTGCACATACTCACCATTACATTACATTCCAACGGGGATATAACACACAGTATTATAAAGCACATACTCACCATCATGTACCATTGCAACAGCAGTATTAAACACACTATTAATAAGCACATACTTACTACCATGTACCATTCCAATGGAGGTATGACACATAGTATTAGTAAACAGATACACACTACCATGTACCATTCCAATAGCAGTATAACACACAGTACTACTGAGCACATACTCACCATTGCATACAATTTCAACAGCAGTATAACACACACTAGTAGTCAACACATACTTGCCATCATATACTTTTCAAACAAAGGTACAATAACACACATTATTAGTGAGCACATACTCACCATCACTTACCATTCCAACAGAAGTATAACACACATTATTAGTAAGCACATCCTGACCATCCCATACTATTTCAACAGAGGTATTAATAAGCACATACTCACCATCATGTATCATTCCAACAATGGTATAACATACAGTATTTTTGAGCATGTGCTCATCATCATGTACCATTCCAGCAGAGGTATAACACATAGTAATAGTGAACACATACTCACCATCATTTACCATTCCAAGAGTAGTATTACAGATAGTATTAGTAAACACATACTTACAATCAAGTACCATTCCAACAGTAATATAACACAAAGTATTAGTAAATAATACTCACCGTCATGTACCATTTCAAAACAGGGACAACACACAGTATTAGTTAGCACATACTCACAATCATGTACCATTTCAACAGTGGTACAACACATAGTACTAGCGATCAGATACTCACCATCACATACCCGTCCAACAGTGGTATAACACACAGTATTAGTAAGCAAATTCTTATCAAGTACCATTCCAACAGCAGTATAACACACAGTATTAGTAAGCACATACTCAACATCATGTACCATGCCAACAGAGGTATAATACACAGTATTGGTGAGCACATGCTGACATTATATCCCATTCCAAGAGATGTATAATGCACTGAGTTAGTGAGCAAGTACTCACCATCATCTACCATTCCTACAGTGGTATAACACATAGTATTAGTGAGCACATATTCACCATACGTATCATTCTATTAGTGGTATAACACACAGGATTAGAAAGCACATACTAACCATCATGTACCCTGCCAACAGTGGTTTAGCACATAGTATTAGTCAGCACATACTAGCCAACATGTACCATAGCAACAGAAGTATAATAACACACAGTATCAGTAAGCACATACTCACCATCATATACCATTCCTACACAGGTATAACACACAGTTTTAGTAAGCACATACTCAACATTACCATCCCAGCAGAGGTATTAGTAAGCACATACCCACCATCACTTATCATTCCAACAGAAGTATAACACACAGTATTAGTAAGCAGATCCTCACCATCACATACTGTTCCAACAGAGGTATTAGTAAAGCACATCATGTACCATTTAGACAGTGGTACAACACTCAGTATTTTTGAGCACATGCTCACCATCACGTATCATTCCAGAAGAGGTATAGCACACAGTATTAGTGAGCATTTACTCACCATCATTTAACATTCCTAGAGTAGTATTACACACAGTGTTAATAAGCACATACTCACAATCCCATACCATTCTAACAATAGTATAACACAAAGTATTAGTAAGAATATACTCACCGTAACATACCATTTCAAAAGAGGTACAATACATAGTATTACTTAGCACATACTTACCATCACATACCATTCCAACAGTGGTATAAAACACAGTATTAGTAAGCACATGCTTATCATCATGTACCATTCCAGCAGAGGTACAACACACAGTATTAATTAGCACATACTCAAAATCATGCACCATTCCAACAGTGGTATAACACACAATATAAGTAAATGTATACTCTCCACTATGTACCATTCAAACAACTGCATAAAATTCAGTATTAGTAAGCATATACTCACCACCATGTACCATTCTAACAGAGGTATTACACATAGTGTTACTAAGCACATATTCCCCATCACGTACCATTCCAACAGAGGTATAACACACAGTATTAGTAAGCACATACTTAACATCACATTCCATTCCAACAATGGTATATTAGTAAGCACATACTCACCATCACTTACTATTCCACAGAAATATAACACACAGTATTAGTGAGTACATGCTGACCATCATGTACCATACCACCAGCTTTATAACACACAGTATTTGTGAGCACAGACTCACCATCATGTACCATTCCAAAAGTGGTTTAACACAGTATCAGTCAACACATACTAGCTGTGATGCCCCTGCACTGGCCCAGTAATCAAGGAGCCTCAATCCTCACCACTAGCACCAGTGAGGGATGTACACATTGGGAGGATGACAAGTACACACACACACACACACACACACACACACACACACACACACACACACACACACAGTAAAGTACAATTTCCCTTAAGAGCACATAGAGATCACAGTCAGTCTGGGGTTGGTTTCTGCCTCTTTCTCCAGATCCCCAATATGACTCTCCATTGGCACAGCTGTAGGGTTAAGATCTCAGCCGAGTGGTCAAGCCAAAACCTCCAGCACCCACTCTGTCCAACCAGTGCTTCATATCCCTGTCCAAGTAGATGACACACACACACACTTTGAGATTTGATTTATATACAGACACACAGACACTCCAGCAAAGGCCACCACAGATTTACTAGCTATGCCCCTTTCTACCGAGACTTTAAGGTAATTGTCACTGCCACTAACCACTACTTATCAGCTACTCTAAGGCCCTTACAAAGGGTGACCAATCCTACTGTGGTAATGTTACTAGTATCCAAATGGTAAGTGTGACCAAGACCAAGGCTATTTAGGAGTGGCCTGTACAGTGTCACCAAATGCATATGCAAGTACTCTCAGAGCTTAAATATCTCTAAACAAACTAGATACAATGAAAAGGTTTAAATACATTTAATAATACATAATAAAAAAACAAGACACTACTCAAACATCACAGTAACTATAGAGTTCAGAATCACAGGAAATATTTTAAAACAACATTGCAGGACAGTCTCAAATGAATACAGAAAACATCTAAACTAATCTTTACTATATTCCTATCTCTAAAGAAATACTATGCCTAAATCTTACTTACAGAGCAACACACAAGCAGAAGTGCTGAATGGATAGGTCTAGGTCCAAGACAAAACACAAAATGCCCAGTCTTTCTCTGACAAAGTTCTTACATTAATAATCAACATTGCTGCTAGGTTAGCTTGAATGTCATCACCTGACTTCAGTTCCCAGTCTAAGCAGACACTTAGAATTTAACATTTCTATGTGAAAAATACATATCTCTCAGATGTTTGCTCAGAACTGGAAGTTGTAAAACAAAACACTTTTACATGTGAAACCTGGTAATTGTTTCTGTTTCAAGACAATAGCAAAACCTCTAGCTCTAGAGATTGTCTGCTTACTGAGAGATAGCACAATCATAAAACACTTTACTTTTCAACTTATTTTCATGAAGTTTTGCAAGTTAACTCTGTACGTTCCAGCTTCTACTATTAAACCATACATTTGCACAGGTATATAGTCTATATATATTTCTGTTCTTTTCCAGTACGGTATACTGTGGTTACATTCTTGAAGCTGAGTACATAACATACAGTTCTATTACATTTGTAAGACAAGCATATGAATCATATTAATATTCACAAATGACATATGATTATTTACAAAATTCCAAATAGCTGGGCTGGCAGTGTCACACTAGCCATCATGTACCATTTTAACAGAAGTATGATAACACCCAGTATTAGTAAGCACATACTCGCTATCACCTACAATTCCAGCAGAGGTTTAGCACGCAGTATAGTAAGCACATATTCACCATCACATACCATGCCAACAGAGGTATAACACATAGTATTAGTAAGCCCACACTCACTGTCACGTACCATTTAAAAACAAGTACAACACCCAGTATTAGTAAGCACATACCAGCATGTACCATTCCAGCAGTCATATAATCCACAGTACTAGTGAGCACATACTCATCATCATATGCATTTCCAATTGCGGTATAAAACACAGCATTAGTAAGCACATTTTTACCACTATGTACCATTATAACAGAGCTACAACACACAGTATTAATAAGCACATACTCATTATCATGTACCATTCCAACAGAGGTATAATAACACAAAGCATTAGTAAGCAAATACCATCAGGTACAGTCCCAACAGATGTATTAGTAAGCACATACTCACCATCATATACCATTCCAACAGAGGTATAACACAGTATTAGCAAACACATACCATCACGTACCATTCCAACAGAGGTGTAACATACAGTATTAGTAAACACATACTTACCATTATGTAGCATTCCAACAGTGGTTTAACACACAATATTAGTAACACATACTTGTCATCACATACCATTCCAACAGCAGCATAACATACATATTAATAAGAACAAACTCACCATTCCAACAGTGGTATAATATGCAGAATTAGTAAGCACATTCTCACCATCACATACCATGCCAACAGACGTAAGCCTGTACTCACCATCACATACCGTTCCAAGAGCTGTATAACACACAATATTAGTAATCCATTGTTATCATCATGTACTATTGCAAAACAGCTACAACACACAGTGTTAGTTAGCACATATTCATCATCATGTACCATTCTAACTGAGGTACAATAACACAAAGTATTAGTAAGCACATGCTCAGTATCATGCATCCTTCCAGCAGAGATATAACACTGAGTATTAGTAAGTACATATTTACCATCATGTAAGCAGATACTTCCCATTATGTTCCATCCTAACAGAGGTATTAGTAAGCTTATACTCACCATCATATACCATTTCAACAGTGGTATAACACACACTATTAAAAAAGTACATATTAATCATCATGTACAAATCCAACAGGGATACAACATACAGTATTAGTTAGCACATACTCCCATCATGTACCATTCCAACACAGGTATAACACACAGTATTAGTAAGGACATACTTACAATCATATACCATTCCAACAGCAGTATAACACATTGTATTAGTAAGTACATACTCAGTATCACATACCATTCTGACAGTGGTATAACACTCAGTAATAGCAAGCACATACTCACCATCACGTACCATCCCAACAGAGGTATTAGTAAGCCGACACTCACCATCACATACCGTTCCAGCAATGGTATAACACATAATATTAATAAGCACATTCTTACCATCAGGTACCATTGCAACAGAGCTACAATACACAGTGTTAACAAACACATATTCATCATCACTTACCATCCCACTAGAGGTATAACACATAGTATTAAAATGCACATACTTACCATCATGTAAGCAAATGCTTACCATCATGTACCATCCCAACAGAGGTAATAATAAGCACTTACCAGCATTTACCATTCCAACATAGGTATAACACACCGTATTAAAAAGTACATATTAACCATTATGTACCATTCCCACAGAGGTACATCACACAGTATTAGCAAGCACATAGTCACCATCACATAATTTTCCAACAAAGGTATAACACACATTATTAGTAAGCACATACTTGCCATCACATACCATTCCAACAACAGTATAACACACAGTATTATATTAATAAGCTATACTCACTATCACGTACCATTACAACAGCGGTATAATACACAGTATTAGTAAGCACATACTCACCATCACATACAATTCTAAAAGAGGTATTAGCAAGCTCATACCCTCCATCATGTACCATTCCAACAGAGGTATAACACACAGCATTAGTGACCACATGCTGACCATCATATCCCATTCCAAGAGAGGTATAACATACAGTATTAGTGAGCACATACTCACCATCATGTACCGTTTCATCAGTGGTATAACAAACAGTATTAGTTAGCACATACTCATCATCACATATCATTCCATCAGTGGTATAACACACAGGATTGGTAAGCACATACTCACCAACACAGACCATTCTAACAGCAGTATAACACACAGTATTAGTGAGCACATACTTACCATCACATAACATTCCATCAGCGGTATAACACACAGGATTAGTAAGCACCTACGCATCATGGTGTACCATTCCAATGGCAGTTTAACACATGGTATTAGTCAATACATACTAGCCATGTACCATTCCTGCAGAAGTATAGTAATACATAGCATTAGTAAGCATATACTCACTATCACACACCTTTCCTACACAGGTACAACAAACAGTATTAACAAGCATATACTCACCATCATGTACCACTCCAACAGAGGTAAAACGCACAGTATTAGTAAGCACATGCTCCCATCACGTACTATTCGAACAGAGACATTAGTAAGCACATACCATCATGTACCATTCCAACTATGGTATAACACACAGTATTTTTGAGCACATACTCACCATCAAGTATGATCCCAACAGAGGTATTAGTAAGCCCATACCCACCATCATGTTCCATCCCAACAAAGGTAAAACACACAGTATTAGTGAGCAAATACAATTTTATACCATTTCAGCATTGGTATAACACACACAGCAGTAGTGAGCACATCCTCACCCTCATGTATCATCCCAACACTGGTTTAGTATCAGTGAGCACATACTCACCATCAAGTATGATCCCAACAGAGGTATTAGTAAGCCCATACCCACCATCATGTTCCATCCCAACAAAGGTAAAACACACAGTATTAGTGAGCAAATACAATTTTATACCATTTCAGCATTGGTATAACACACACAGCAGTAGTGAGCACATCCTCACCCTCATGTATCATCCCAACACTGGTTTAACACACAGTATTAGTGACTACATACTCACTATCAGGTACCATTCCAACATTGGTACAAAACACACTATTAGTAAGCACATACTCACCATCACATACCATTCTAACAGAGGTATAATGCAGAGTATTAGAAAGCAAATATTCACCATCACAAACCATTCAAACACAGGTATATCACACAGTATTAGTAAGCATATATTTACTGTAACATAATATTCAAAGAGGTGTTTAACACACAGTATTAGTAAGCACATATTCACCATCATGTACCATTCCAACAGCAGCATAACATACAGTTTTAGTAAGCATATACTCACTGTAACATACCATTCCAACAGAGGTTTAGGACAAAGTATTAGTAAGGATATCCTCACCATCATGTACCATTTCAAGGGTAATATAGCTCATGGTATTAGTAAGCAGATACTTACCATCATTCACCATTCCAGGAAAAGATCAACACACACAGTATTAGTAAGAACAAACTCACCATCGTGCACCATTCTAACTGCAGTATTACACACACTTCTAGTAAGCACATACCACCATGTACCATTCCAGCTGAGGTGTAAGACACTGTATTAAAAAGCACATGCTTACCATCACTTACCATTTCAACAGAGGTATAACTCACAGTATTAGCAAGCACATACTCACCATCACATCCCATTCCAACAAAGGTATGATACACAGTATTATTAAGCACATAATCACCATCATGTACCATTTCAACAGAGGTTTAACACACAGTATTAATAAGCACATACTCATGGTCACATACCAATCCAACAGAGGTATAACACACAGTATTAGTAAGCACATACTTACCATCCCGTACCATTTCAAAAAAGGTACAACACATACTATTAGTAAGCACATACTCACCATCATGTGCCTTTTCAAAAGAGGTACAACACACAGTATTAGTTAGCACATACTCACCATCATGTACCACTCCAGTAGTGGTATAATACACAGTACTAGTGAGCACATGCTGTTCCAACAATAGTATAATGCACGATATTAGTATGCATATTCTTACTATCATGCACCATTCCAACAGAGGTACAATGCAGAGTAGTAATGAGCATATACTCTTCAAATACCATTCCAACAGAGGTATAATAACAAAAAGTATTAGTAAGCACATACTCATCATCACGTACCTTTTCAAAAGAGGTACAACCCACAGTTTTAGTTAGCACATGCTCACCATCATGTACCACTCCAATAGTGGTATAATACACAGTACTAGTGAGCACATAATGTTCCAACAACAGTATAATGCATGGTATTTGTATGCATATTCTTACTATCATGCACCAATTCAACAGAGGTACAATGCAGAGTATTAATGAGCATATACTCTTTAAATACCATTCCAACAGGGGTATAATAACAAAAAGTATTAGTAAGCACTTACTCACCATCATGCAGCATTCCAACAGATGTATAGCAGACAATATAAGTAAGCACATACTTACCATCATGTACTATTCCAACAGAGGTACAACACACAGTATTAGTAGATACTCACCATTACTTCCATTCCAAAAGAGGTATAACACACAGTATTAATAAGCAAATACTCACCAACATGTACTATTCCAACAGTGGCATATCACACAGAATAGGTGAGCAATTACTCACTATCACATAGCATTCTAACAGAGGTATTACTAAGAACATACTCACCATCATGTACCATTCCAACAGAAGTATAAAATACAGAATTAGAAAGGACATATTCACCATCATGTTCCATTCCAACAGAAGTATAACACACAGGGTTAGTTAATACATACTCATCATCATGTACCACTCCAACAGGGGTATAACACACAGTAGTTTTGAGCAAATGCTCACCATCACATAGGATTCTAGTAGAGGTATAACAAACAGTATTAGTGAGCACAGACTCACCATCTTCTACCATTCCTACAGAGTATTACACGCAGTGTTAGTAAGCACATACTCACAATCACGTACCTTTTCCACAGTAGTACATGACAAAGTATCAGTAAGCACATACTCACCATCAAGTACCATTTCAACAGAAGTATGATAACACACAGTATTAGTAAGCACATATTCACCATCACGAACCATGCCAACAGTGGTATAACACACAGTATTAGTAAGCACATACTCTCCATTGTGTACCATTTCAACAGAGGTATAACACACATTATCAGTAAGCACACACTCACCATCATGTACCATTTCAAAACAGGCACAATACTCAGTATCAGTATGCACATACTCATCATGATGTACTCAGCATTGGTAGAACACACACGGTGCTAGAGAGCACATACCATAACTCACCATTCTAGCAGAGGTGTAACACACAGTATTAGTAAGCATATACTTTCCATCATGTAAGCATATACTTACCATCAATTACCATTCTAACACACTCACCATCCTGTACCATTCCAGCAGAGACATAACACACAGTATTAGAAAGCACATACTTGCTATCACATTCCATTCCAACAGATGTATAACACACAGGGTTAGTAAGCACTTGCTCACCAACATGTACCATTATAGCAGTGGCATAACACACAGTATTTTTTAGCACATTCTCACCATCATGTACCATTCCAGGAAAGGTATAACAAGCAGTACTGGTGAGCGCATACTCACCATCATCTACCATTCATATAATGGTATTACATACAGTATTTGTAAGCACATACTTACGATCACGTACCCTTCCAATAGTAGTATAACACAAATATTAGTAAGCGCATGCTCACCATCATGTACCATTTCAAAAGTGGTACAACACACAGTATTAGTTAGCATATACTCACTGTCATGTACCATTCCAACAGTGGTATATCACATAGTATAGTGAGCACATACTCACTATCATATACCATTCCAACATTGGTATAATACACAGTATTAGTAAGTACATACAAACCACCATGTACCATTCCAAGAGAGGTATAATACTTAGTGTTACTAAGCACATAGTCACCATCACATACTTTTAAAACTATGGTATAACATATAATATTAATAAGCACATATTCAATATCATGTACCATTCCAACAATGGTATTACACACAGTATTAGTTAGCACATACTTACCGTCACTTACCAGTCCAACAGAGGTATAACACACAGTATTACTGAACAGATGCTGACCATCATGTCCCATTCCAAGAGAGGTATAACACACAGTATTACTTAGCAAATACTCACCATCACGTACCATTCCAACAGTGGTATAACACACAGTATAAATGAGCATATACTCAGCATCATATACCATTCCATCAGCAGTATAACACACAGGATTAGTAAGCACATACTCACCATCATGTAACATTCCAACAGTGATTTAACACACAATATTAGTCAAAACATACTTGTCATCACATACTATTTCAACAGAAGTATAATAACACACAGTATTAATAAGCACATACTTGCTATCACCTACCATTCCAACAGAGTTTTAACACACAGTATTAGCACATATTCACCATCATGCACCATGCCAACAGCGGTATAACACACAGTATTAGTAAGCACATACTCACCATCGTGTACCATTTCAACAGAGATATAACATACAGTATTAGTAAGAACACACTAATTGTCACGTACCATTTCAAAACAGGTGCAACTCCCAGTATTAGTAAGCACATACAAATCATCACATACCATTCAAACAGCAGTATAATACACAGTATTAGTAAGCACAAACTAGCTATCTCATACCATTCCAGCAGGGGTATTGGTAAGCACATACTCACCAACATGTGCCATTCCAACAGAGGTATAACACACAGTATAAGGAAGCACATATTCACTATCATGTACCATTCCAATAGTGGTATAACAAACAGTATTTTCGAGCACATGCTCACCATCACGTACCATTGCAGCACATAGCTACCATCATCCACCAGTGGTATTACATGCAGTATTAGTAAGCACATACTCACCATCACATACCATTCAAAAGAGTATAGCACAAAGTATTATTAAGCACATACTCACTGTCATGTTCCACTTCAAAAGAGGTGCAATGCATAGTATTAGTTAGCACATACTCACCATCATGTACCATTCTATCAGTGGTATATTACGCAGTACTATTGAGCACATACTCACCACCACATAACATTCCAATAGTGGTATAACACACATTATTAATAAGCACATGCTCACAATCAATTACCATTCAAATAGCTGTACAACTGACAGTATTATTTAGCACATACTCTCCACCATGTACCATTCCAACAGCTGCATAAAATACAGTATTAATAAGCACATACACACCACCCTGTACCATTCTAACAGAGGTATAACACATAACATTACTAGGCATATATTCACCACCATCACGTACCAAAAAGTATTAGTAAGCACATACTCATACCATTCCAACAATGGTATAACAGACAGTATTAGTAAGCACATACTCACCATCTCTTACCATTCCATCAGAGGTATATTACAATGACATGGAAATATCATTATGGCATTATACACCACAGGCATGAGAGTAGGCAGAGGCAATAATAGGTAATGGTCACCATAACAGTATATGGAGACACTCCCCTGTTGTGTCTTGCAAAAGTGGATGGACCTGTGCAAATCAATTCAGACATTAAACATGTTGCTGGTAGTATTATGTATGTACTGAAATTTAATGACAATATGTCATTACACTTATGTTGATCGTCATCAGCATGTGTGTCCCCAGTTCTGCTGCTGCAACACAAAAATAACAAGACATAAATATGGGTGCAACAACAATCTGTACTGAGGTATTCTTTATGCAACAATGTTATGCATAGTACCACATATATGTGTTTCCTAACAAACCTACTTCTATCCCATCCCCAGGCACATGTTTCTCACCATTTGATATATGCAGGGTGCAAATAACTGTGTAATCTCATCTGAGGGAGTCAACAGTGGGCCACCACTAGTGGTATCTCTCAACCTGTCATAATGCTGTACCCTATTGGCTACACAAAGGATCATATCAGAGTACCATTGGTGACAGGCATCCTGGGATCTATTGTAACCTCCCACAGCATTATTCATGTTGGTGAGGTTGGTCCGTGCTTCATTCCTCCAAACTGTATTCCCTGCCCATCCAATGAATCTCTGTCCATGCTGGTACAGAGCATCAATTATGATTTCATTTTCTTGGCAAAAAAATTGTCACCACAGTTCTATTTGCCATCTGGGAGACAGTCTTATGCATATGGTTAGATTAATGTTGTGACCCACACATGGAGATGATGTGGACAGCTTATGCCAATTGACTCTCTCTCTACATTCCTGTGCATTGCAAACTTATATAAAATACTCCCTGTCCCGTATAGTAGTGTGATATATAAAACAATGTATGTGATATGAAAATAATGTCTGAATATGTACGACATGGAAACAAAATCATAACTTATGATATCTGTAGAGGTTGTATGTGGGATTTGAATCCATTACAATGGATAGCCAACCCCAACACCATTTTGCCACAAGATCAGTACATTCTGCATGCACTTCACATTCACATTAACATAGTCCTCATAACATATGTGGGAACTTATAATATTGTATGGCTGTCAGACACATCTTAAAATATATTGTCAGTAGATGTCATGACAGACAACCTGTGGAAAAAATGCAGTGATAGTAACATGAACTGTTATGCACGAATAGCTATATCAACATAGTCAATACTGAGCAATCAATGCTATCTCCATTTCATCTGTATGAGATGAAATTCAACGATAACTACTACTATATTACTCTTAGAATATAGTATCATTGCAGTAGTGATTGTACAATTTATGGAAAGCATTGGAAAGCCTCGTTAACCATAAGTATACCACAGACAGTATATGGTAACCAGACATAAACACTGATATATTTTTATTAAAAGACTATTTATAGTGCATGTATTACTAAGCATCAATAAATATCCATAACATAACTTCAACTACATACGGCATAGCAATGTACACATACTGTACTGTCGGAAAAACTACATTTTTTTAAGTATACCACAGACCGTACAGAGTCACCAGCAATATATACAGATGTTTCATTATTGCATTAATATGTACTGCTCACTGGGACTCTTTACATTTATCTGTATGATTGTATATGTTGAATCCCTGCTTTTTAAGTGATGCAGATAACCCAAGTGTATGCTCACAGGTTAATCCTTTGCCCCTCCAATAAGCCACATGCATTTTGACTGCAGACAATTTTCCCTAAAAACATCCATATAAGCATGTACAGATAAATTTCTAAGGAGTAATACTACCATAGGTCGATAAAGAGAAGAATATATCCCACCATAGTAATGCCAGTAGGTTCCACATTACCTTTAAAGCTGCTTGTAAGTCAGCTATAACTGAAAGTAAGACCAGCTATGGTCACACAGCTTTTAAGTCCCATTTACACCATACAGAATTAATGAGGTTCATTAACATTCAAAGTTTTGGAATCCCATTTACACATATCCACATAAGTTCTCAAAATTCAGTGCATTAACCAATAGCCTGGCATAACAAGAAGGTGCTCCACACAAGTATCCAATAGGTATTATTAAACAGGACCATATGTACCATGTGCTCATTACCTTCAAATGATCTGATGCCATCCCATAATCACCACTTTTAAAATGTGATTTAGATACATTTACAGATCAGACTACTGTTACCTGCAAACTGAGTGGGACGTCAGTGAGCAATTTTTGGAAGTTTGTTGTATTAACATTGTATTAACATTATCATTGACGTGGCTACTGAGAGGAGGCTTCAACATGTCTGGTTGCCCAATTGGACAAGGAGGAGACCACCCAGATGTGGACCATCTATGCAAAAGTGGAGCATCATATGACAGCAAGACCACAGAACTTTGCAATGATTGAAATCTGAACCAGATTATGAGCAAGCATCGATATAGCACTGGAATCTATCAGACTGGAGTTCAGGTTCTGCACCATTACGATGACCTGCATTGCAGAAACACTGAGGATCTTCACCAGATGGTCATGGAGGAGTGGAGGCAGCCAGCAGATGCCTACAGTGCCATAATATCTAGTGTATCTATACATTCCTATAGATATCATATATATACCTGTGATCCATATTCCATAAATATTCCTTTTAAAATCATTACATAACTTTTCTGACACTTAGCTCATCTGGTTAATCATCAGTGCAAGATGATTGTTTCTTCTCTAAATTGTGGGTTTGGTTCCCATTGTGTTATTTCTTTAATACTATTTTTGATATATATACTATTGAACATAAGACTTGTTTGTTTTCAGCTTATACAGTACATCATTTACACATCCAACACAGATGTGTTTCACTGATGCCTATACTGTCTAGGCCACTGATGACTATGCATTTCTCCATTATCCATAATACTCTGACACTGTCACACAGTATACTTCTGTTTGTGTGAATAAAGACCTCCATTAATCAACTCTGCTTTAGAAAATTAACATTATTGTTAAGACTACTGCAGGTCGGCATGTCTAGCAGATGTTGCATGTTGTAAAACTTAACAATATCTGTCTGTTACACATCTTGAGTGTGTATGGAGCATGAAGGCCAATCGGCCTATAGCATTTAGATGTCAGTTGGTTGCATATTCCTCAGTTATCTGCAGGGATATGGAAACACACATCCAAAAATAGTTTGTTATGAAGGAAGGTATTGTGCTGTGTATTAGCTCGACCTGTTAAGCAATGTACATATATTGTGGCTGAACATGGGTTCCAATCCGCATGGGGATAGTTTTCATTACATTTTATCTGTCTGTGAAAACATTTTTATTATGTTTGTATCTATACCTGCTTGTTCATGTTTACAGTTATGCTTATCCCTATAGCTGCATTTATTTCTCAGATTACTATGAAGATCTCAGGTATCCATTATTTTTCTGCCAACAACAGCTATGTTACTATATATGTTACTATATATGTTACTATAGCTTTATGTTTAAGGCTTTGACCATAGAGGGATACTTCTGTACACTTGCAACATGACTCTCAACCGATCAGGGATACATCTCAACATAATCTGGAAATAATTCAGAAATAATCAGTGACTTGTTACTACTACTACCGTATGACAGTCACAATATACAGGAATGTGTAATGTTATAACATTGCCACATTTAATGTACTGTATATCTTTGTCATTATTTATTAAGTGCAAGTCATCCTTCCCCTCTCCTGCTGTTATTTGGAGGGAGTGAGAGACAAATACAGAATGTGAGTCTAAATCAGGGATACCCCCCGAATATCAGGCAACATTTGTGGTGTATAATTTGTTATGTAACAATAAAGTCTATTGAGATATTTCCTGCCCTGCTAGATGAACAGGAAGTCTGGTGTAGTTGTCTGTAAAGAGCAGCTATGTGCTCTATGAAAGTGTTCCATAGTCTGCGCTATGAAATGTTACAGTTGTGGGTTTTTTGTGACCCATGTGCTGACATACAGTCAAGCTTGCATGTTTTGTACTACAAATGCACAGCATATGGTGGAAGTTGAACTGCGGTTTAACCATCTTATGTGGAAGCCATGATTATATTATTCTATCCTTCACAGTCATACCTTTGATTTGTTTAACTGCAGTTACTTCAAGGAATCACAACCACGATGGGTTAGCTAGGCAAGTAGGTATTAGGGTTATAGTGTGAACATAGCTGAGAGTTGCAGGTTTAAATCTTAGGTTCTCCAATCTGTGTTTATTAAGCTTTTGATGTGTAAAGTATTGTGTGTGACACAGCAATGAATGAATATGCAGAATCATGTACTGTTATTCAATGTAAAAGGTAGAAAACATTTGCTGCTCACTGAATTTCACTGTTATTTTATACATACCTGTATTTGCCATTAATCGAGTGACGTTAAAGACATGCAAGTAGGTGTGAGCATGAATGGGCATGCCTTCTTTGAAGGTTGGGCACCAGGCTGGCAACTCGGCACCGTAAAAATCTACTGCCAATCATGAGCGGACTGGAGTTCAGCTGCGGCGACCCTTAACCGGGAAAAGCCAAAAGTCACTACTACTACCTGCTTTGTACCTTTTGCAGGCATTGAAGACAGAGAGAGGAATAGAGTGTTATGCATCAATCAGATGCACAGGCTGGAGGAGTGGCAGAGGGAGAGAGGCACATTTTATACATTTTCATGTTATTTATTTTATTTTATAGATCAGAACTTTATTAGTGGACTGGCTTGGTTTGCAGCTCCATGCATGCAACTGTTAATCCAAAACTACCCAGCATGCATCTGCAAGGTAAATGCAGTAATCATATATTTCCTGTGCTTACCATAGTTCATAAACATTTTTTTACATATGAGTTAGGAGCAAGGTATGTTTTCTCAGGGTAATTTTGTTAATTCTATGTCACAATTTAGATGACAGTAAGTTATGTGTAACTGTCACAGTGCTTTTAACTTGATGTTTCCCATCCAAGTTAATTGTGATTTTACAGTTCTTTGCATATCTGGTGGTGACACACTTGTATGTCTAGTTATGGGACTCAGTAACTGCTCTTTTGTGCATAGCCTGCCTATTCACATACTGTATGGGTATTTGCTGTTGGCAGACTCTATCAGGCATGTCGTTTAGTTCAACGTACAGTAGCTAGTGCTTCTGCTACAAGACTGGTTATGCTTTGTTTACAATACCCTTGTATCCTGTGTTTAGGAATTGTTGTGCATGTAATCAATCCTTTTTTTCTTTTATATCTCCCTGTTACTTAATCAACTAATAGCATTACACTATTTGCATTTTGCAGTTACATACTTAGGGATTGCTAAAAAATGTATGTAGGGCATTGTGACATTAGTAGACAGACGGTACTGTTTCTGTGATATAGCCTACAGTTTTATATGTTACATGGTGACACTGTGTTTATGATTGCCCATTTTATGTAAGGTGCTGTATTGCATTCCAGATATTTGATGTTATTGCGTTAACCAATAACCATGTTGCATTGCTTATCTCATTTGCATATATTTTTTATATTTCCCACTTATATTTCATCTCACTATATTTTCATTATACAAATAGCTTTTGAAAAGCAAACCAAATAAGTAAAACGTACGAAGAAGTAGTAAAAGCCGAGAAACTTTTTATTTAGCGTTTTTGCCAACAATAAGTTATGACTTCTTCAGAATAAATTAATCTTCCACCAAAACACATTAAATAGCCATCAGAAAATGTATTTGTATACTTAGTAGCTCTCAATTAAGCATTAGGACCTTCTATTTAAAGCTGCAGACTCCAACATTTTAAAACCTACTATTTCTATGCATCTGGTCACATGATTTTAACACACTAAAACAACTATGATTATAAGTGCTAAATTAAATACATAATATTTGTAAATAATAAAATATTATATATTAAATATTATGTACATATGCTGGCATCACAAATAAAATTCAACCCTCAGTTTTAAATAACTAGTAAGGGATACTACTTCATTTAACCCAGGGGGACTAGTGGCATTCACCCTAAGTTGCCACATTAACTCTTTGTACTCAAGAAATAAATCAACAAGTCCCCCTCTTTCATCCAACTCCACATGTTCAAGTATAGTAAATTTAAAACTGTGGTTGGAGAAATTATTTAAATGCTTGGCACGCGCATTATTTGTGTTACCTTTACTAATGTCGTACATGTGCTGATATATACATATCCTGAAAGTATTTTTAGTCTTCCCTATGTAATATTTGTAGCAAACCTGGCACACAGTAACATATACCACATTTCTGGTTCCACAAATACTTTTATGGCTGTATCTTATCACACCATATTTTTTGATTTCAACACTGTCCTCCTCCAAAATAAACCTACATTGTGAACACTGTCCACATTTGTTCATCCTACCGTTCTTTCACACCTTCTTTTTTCTGTTCTAATATGTTCTTAAAACATATGTCCTTTTTATATACCACTAATGGTTCGTCACCTATTTTACTTCCCACTTGTTCATCATTTTTAAGGATGAACCAATTGTTTACTAAGATATCTCTAATCAAAGAAAATCGTGGATTATAAGTCATTGTCAATGCATTTTTGTATATAGTGTTGTTACTCATACTACCAGTATTATTTCTACTGAACCTTAACACATGTACCCCTTCGTCAAGATTTAAACCCAACAGTGGAAAAAAGTGACCTGTTATTCTTTTCTTAGCTACTTCTTCTAATATCGGCCTCACAAATTCTTCAGAATATCCTCTTCTCAACAACATACCCAATAAAACCTCCCTCTCTTTATAAAATATATCAATCTCACTAACCATTCTGGCCAACCTCACACCGTGTCCCTTGACAAGTGATCTTTTTTTGCTCCAAGGGACGTCCACTTTCAAAGTGTAAAAGGGTGTTCGAGTATGTTGGTTTCCTGTAAATGGTCGAAACAAAGTTTTTATTCACCCTGTCTTTACTAATCTGGATATCCAAATAGTTAATACTATATAAATTGATATCCATTGTGAATCGTAGAAAAGAAGTATTTGAGATAAGAAAAAGTAAAAATTCACTTAGCTGGTCTGAATTCCCATCCCAAAAAATCAGAATGTCATACAGGTATTTCCCATAAAATTTACAGTACTTGAAACCTTCCAAAGGAAAGACCATAGGCAACTTCCATTGTGTAAGGACAATATTAGTGAACATATGGCACATGCAGCCATCATGGCAACACCTTATGTCTGTCTAAATAGTTGTTCTTCAAATATTATATAATTATTTTCTAGAACTATTTTCATTAAAGTCCTAAAAGACAGAATTCTAGAATACACATATTGGGTGTGCCTACAAAGAAAATCATAAAATAATTCTATACCCTCTTGATGGGATATAAAATTAAATAGGTCTTTCACGTCAACTGTTACTAGGATGATTTTATCACTGTAAAATTCTTGTCTGATTTTTTTTAAACAGTCCCAAGAATCTTGAATAATATGTGGAAATTTCTTTAAACAATTTTTTAATTGAAAGTCAAGAAACTTAGCAATAGTCAATGTTTTTAATGCCTTAGCATCAACTATAGGCCTAAGGGGCGGGTTGGTGGTATATTCATGAATTTTTGGGATCCCAAATATAGTTGGGATCCTAGGACTATTCTGTAACAGGAAATCATACTCTGCTTTCATTATCTGGTCTTTTAATAACAAATCATATAAAATTACATCTATATTCCTGTATGCTATGTTCAGTTCATTGAGGGACACTTATTCATATCCATCCCCAAACAGATGACCAAACATGTGGAGTTGGATGAAAGGGGGGGACCTGTTGATTTATTTCTTGAGTACAAAGAGTTAATTTGGCAACTTAGGGTGAATGCCACTAGTCCCCCTGGGTTAAATGAAGTAGTATCCCTTACTAGTTATTTAAAACTTAGAGCTGAATTTTATTTGTGATGCCAGCATATGTACATAAATATTTAATTTATAGTATTTTATTATTTACAAATGTTATTGTGTATTTAATTTAGCAATTATATTTATGGTTGTTTTAGTGTGTTAAAATCATGTGACCAGATGCACAGAAATAGGTTTTAAAATTTGGAGTCTGCAGCTTTAAATAGAAGGTCTTAATGCTTAATTGAGAGGTGATAAGTATACAAATGCATTTTCTGATGACTATTTAATGTGTTTTGGTAGAAAATTCATTTATTCGAAAGAAGTCATAACTTATTGTTGACAAAAGCGCTAAATAAAAAGTTTCTCGGCTTTTACTATGTCTTCGTACATTTTATTTATTTGGTTTGCTTTTCAAGAGTTTTGTATTGGTTCATGGAGAATGGTACACAGGCTGCTGCAGGAGCTGGCAGTTCCCCAGATGAACTGGCGAAAGCTATTGGGAACTTAACACTTAGCAACTTGTTGGTTTTGGGCAGAAATTAAACCTGTCTCCTACTACATTTGGGCAGAAAGTGAGGAAGGTACGTTGGACACGCGTAACAGCATTCCCCCCAGGCCAGAAGAGTCCTTTTTTTGCTAGTCAGCTATCAGTAAACGGAGGACAAGCAAGATTTAGTAAAGGGAAAACTCAGCAGACTCAGCAGACTCAACGGAAATACTCCACTAATTGGGTGGAGCTACAACAAACAGTTAACATCTTGGATTGGATTAACAAAGAAGGACATGCTGCTTTTCCTGTTTCCCAACAGCAAAACATACAAGGTACTGTTGATCAACAGCTTAAAGCTCTTGAAAAAGATGTTTTAAAATTAAGAAAACTGCAGGTTGAGAACCACTATTTGAGAGAATGTTTAAAACGGAAAGAAGTTCCAAAAGGCCTTAGGTGTTGGAAGTTTCCTAACGGCCTAAGTGGTTCTGACCTGCATAGAGACTTGCTAGGTCTGTTTAATCACCAAGGCTGTGAACTGATGGAACTTTTAGTAAAAGACAATGATAAAACATTTAATTTGCTGAAAGATTCTGTTAACAGACTAGATGAACAGATTAAGTAGGATTTGTGTTTTCCTATGAAATTTAATGACTATAAGGCCATGTTTGCGAATGTTGATTAAACTATTGCCAATATTAAAGAGAAAAAATACAAGAAATTAGTAAGGGACAGAAAAGAGTATGAGACAGGGCAGGCATATCCTTTACCTATAAGCAGAAATACTGCAAATAATGTTCAGCAAGGGATTGTTGATGATGAAAGAGTACAGGGAGAGCATTTGAGAAGGCCAATCAGCTTAGTTTCTGCTACTCCTTTCTCTCTTTCCTTTCTCTCTTTCCAAAAAAAAAAAAAAAAAAATTATCTGCTTTTACTGTATTTGTGTTTTTTCCTACTTTATTTTGCTTTTAAGGCCATCTTAAAAGTACTCAATTGTATTTATTACTGCTTGGTGTAACTCATTGTAAGCCTTTTAGTTTAAGCACCTGGGCTTCAGACCAGTTTTACATTAGGAAGGTTTGTGGTCTGCACTGTAGTGGCAGAACAGGTAGCTTACATCCTTCTAAGTTGGGAACTGCTGATTGAGGGCTCAGTGTCTGTTATTCTAAAAGTGTATTAATTCTGGTTTAAGCACTTGGGCTTGAGGCCAGTTATTTTACATTAAGAGGGTTCGTGTTCTGCACTCTTGTGGGAGGAGAGGCTGGACTCTGTCCTTCTGAGCTGGGAATTTCTGGTTAAAGCTTATAGTGCCTGCATATTTGAACTGCTTCTTACTGAAATTGGTACACCTCGTTTGCTGTAGCATAGACTAGATCCAGGCCTGCTGAATCTAGCTTTGTTTGTATAACTTGAGCACTAATCCAGTCATTCTTTAAAGTATTCAGTTGTATTTATTACTGCTGGTAGTAACTTGATTAAAGTGTAGCTATCATTTCTAAGTCTTTTGGATTAAGCACTTGGGCTTCAGACCAGTTGTTTTACATTAGGAAGGTTTGTGGCCTGCACTGTGGTGGCAGGACAGGTAGCTTACATCCTTCTAAGTTGGGAACTGCTGATTGAGAGCTCAGTGCCTGTTATTCTAAAAGTGTATTAGTTCTGGTTTAAGCACTTGGGCTTCAGGCCAGTTATTTTATGTTAAGAAGGATTGTGGTCTGCACTCTTGTGGGAGGAGAGGCTGGGCTCTGCCCTTCTGAGCAGGGAATTTCTGGTTAGAGGCTTATAGTGCCAGCATATTCTAACTGTTTCTTACTGAAATTGGTACACCTTGTTTGCTGTAGCATAGACTAGATCCAGGCCTGCTGTATCTAGCTTTATTTGTATGCTTGTTGTTTGTTTATTTCCCTGAAATGCTAATTCCACCTAAAACGCGGCCTTTTAGCACTTCTGTGGATCCCTAGTGATAGCTGCATTGCTTACTGTACTTATTTCCTTGTTTCACTTGAAAGAAAGTTACTGTTTGTCATTTTTGCATTTAAGTTACCTGTAACACATTGCATTTAAGTTACCTGGCACTTGCTCACTAAAGCAATTATATAAGTCAGCTCTAAAAAATTAAAAGCACTGCACCCTCACAAACTCCCCTTGAGTACCTTGTTCCACATTGGCCCTTTTTTCAATTATAAAGGAATTCCCAATACTATTCTAGCATGTCCAAAGGTCAGTTGTCAATCTCCTCTCCAGTCCAGCTGGTGAATCTGGGAATCTTGAGGCAATGTTACAACTGCCTCATGTACACAGACAACCCTCTCCTCCTCCCAACAAATTCCAACACATGTGAGAAATGCAACCATATAGCCAAACTGGAGGCTAAGCTCTCTCAACTCAGTACTGGCGTAACCAGTCAGGAGGAGAAGGAAACCACACTCACTACAATTCCAGTCTCACATAGACCTACCACGACAACAAACCAAACACATAAACACACAAAACATACTGGAGGCTCTAAATAAAAATCTGCCTAAGCAGCAGAGACCTCCAAAGCAGACACCCAAGCAACCGCTACCCCAAAACAAAACACGTGCAACACATAGCTCACAAAGCCAGTGTGCCGAACAGTCACAGCCCTTAAGGCTAAACAACACACCTGATACACTTGTAATAGGTGACTCTATCGTCAGGCACACTGACGTCCCGCTCACCAGGCTGAACAAGGAAAGGTCACGGTGAGCTGCCTGTCGGGCGCTAGGATCCGCCACATAACACAAGCACTCAGGTCACTCCAAGGCAAGTACAAATATGACTCAGTCATTGTCCATGCTGGTGTGAATGACCTGAGACGCACCTCCCTGGACTACATGAAAAGAGACATAGAGGAGCTCTCTGAGCATGTAGCCCAGGCCGGTATGACCCTGACCTTGAGTAGCATCTTACCCTCACCAAGAATGATGCCACAATATGAAGACAAGATGATCAATTTCAACAATTGGCTTAAGTGTTGGTGTCATTCAAAGGGGATCCAATGCCTGTCAGCCTGGGATGACATGCTCGACAAGCCACGATGCTTCGCTAGGGACGGCTTGCACCTGTCACCCCTGGGCTTTCGGATATTGGCAAAGGCTCTTGCTACCCCCATAGTGCCTTTTTAGGCAAGGCTCAAAAGACAAACCCACCTCCATAGGTATCACAAGGGATAAGAAACTAAGAGTAATGCTACTCAATGCCAGAAGTCTAAACCTCAAGATGCACGCACTCAAACTCTCCTTAGCATGGAGAACATCGATATCTGTGCAGTAACAGAAACCTGGTTCAAGGCTCCCGAGAGCACCCCAGCACTACCAGGTTATACCTCATACCATGCTTTTCGCCCCAAAACTTGGACCAAACCACAAAAGGAGGGGAGTATCAATATTCGTCAAAGATACCCACACCTCCAGGTTGGTGGCACAGCACGAAGCATCAGAGACTATCCATGTGCAACTAACTGTGGGTAAAACTGCCTTCCAGTTTATAGCCTGCTACAGACCACCCTCCCAAACACAGGAACCCCACTTGGCCTTCCTGAGAATACTGGAAAATATGAAGGTCTCTCCAAACACCATTATATTGGGCGACTTCAACTACCCAAACATAGACTGGGAGCATTACTCTAGCTCCAACACCCTAGCCCAAAGGTTCCTAGAATTTATAAACTCAAATGCTATGGAACAACTTGTTACCACTCCCACAAGAGGGGAAGACATACTGGACCTGATCATCACCAACACGGGGACACTATGCTCCAGACCAGAAGTGTATCCCTCACTGGTAAGATCAGACCATAAACTAATCTCACTGGATATTCCCATCCCGACCCCACCCCCTGCCCAGAAAACCACAGTGAAAAACTTCTAAAGCAAATTTCACACGCCTCAAAACCGAGGCGAAATCCTTCAAAGCCCCGGCCTGTGGAAAATACGCCCAGACCGCAGAATCCTTTATAAACACATTCTATGAACACCTTCAGGAATGCATGGATCATGCAATCCCAAATAAAACCAAGACCCAATCCTCCAAAGGCAGACGTCCTGTCTGGTGGACCCCAGCCATAAACAAACTATACAATAGAAGGAGGAAGCTACTACATGATAGAGCAAAATCCCAAAAGGGAAGGCATCTCTGATCAGTATTAGCAAAAACTACGGGCACTCATAAAATCGTCTAAGGCCAGGTTCGAGAAAAAAATTGCACAGGACACTAAGGATAATCACAAGGCTTTCTTTAGTTATGTTAGGAACCTGGGTGGGAATTCCCAGATATGCTCAGAATTAGTCCAAAATGACAAATAATACACCGAGACCACAAACATCGCCAACATCCTAGCTGACAGGTTCAGTGCAAACTTCTCCCCTCTCCCCACCAAAAGGGCAAATATCTATCCCAACAGAGTGCTGCCCCTGACATCTCAGATGCTCAGGTAAGAGCTGCCCTCTCCAAAGCAAAACACAGCATCAATGGGACCAGATGGTGTCCCGGGCTGTGTCCTACATGAACTCCAAGAAGAGCTAAACCCAAACATAAAACTACTGTTCAATCTTAGCCTTACTACAGGATATGTACCCAAAGAGTGGCGCACAGCAACAGTGGTCCCTCTCCACAAAGGTGGTGCCTCAACGGATCCTGGAAACTATCGCCCATAAGCCTGACTAGCTTGGTCTGCAAAGCTATGGAAAGGATCATCATGGACCTCATAAATAAAGATATTGGGGACCTACAGACACTGGATCCTACCCAGTTTGGCTTTGTTAAGGGCAGATCCTGCCTCTTAAACCTGGTTGATTTCTTTGAAACAGTCACCAAGGCCATTGACGAGGGGAACGTGGTCCACACAGCCTACCTGGACCTCGCAAAAGCCTTCGATACAATACCCCACTCGGGCATTATAGATAAGCTCACCAGCTTAAATATAAACCCCTATGTCACTAGATGGGTTGCAAACTGGCTCAAGGACAGAACCCACATGGTTAGAATTGCTGGAGCCATGTCAGACTCCAAACCAGTTACAAGTGGCGTCCCACAAGGCTCAGTCCTGGGACCTCTCTTGTTCGGTATATATTTCTCGGTGGTACAGGCCAACATGGAAGGACTGTGGCTGACCAAGTTCGCAGATGACTGCAAACTGGGCGCCATAATCAACTCTCCAGCTGACACAAGCATCCTCCAAAAGGGCCTCATAGAAACAGACAACTGGTGCCAGAGCCATGGCCTCAAGCTAAACGCCAAAAGTGTATAGTCATCCCTTTGGCAAAAACAAAGTGCCCACAAATTACCACATAGGTGGTAATCCATTAAGTACAGAAGAAGTCATTAGGGACCTGGGGACCCAAGTTGATAGCAATCTCTCATTTGACAACCACGTGGCCAAAGTGGTTAGAAAAACATTTTATATAGCCCACCTAATCATGAAGGGATTCACATCTAGATCAGGGAGGTCATCTTTACTCATCCCTCATCAGGCCCATAATTGAGTACAATGCCCCTTTTGGGATGTACCTTACCAGACACCTGTAGCAACTGAAAGACCCCAAAAGTACCTCACCAAGAGGATCAAAGGGCTCAAACAGATGCCATATGCTGCCCGGTTAAAGAAACTCCAGCTCTACTCAGTGGCATACCACCTGCTCAGAGGCGATCTGTGCCTGACGTATAAAGCCATGTCCAACCCGGAATTAATGGACATGCTGCACCTCAGAAAATCCAAATCCCATCGAGCCACGCTCGAGAGACTTGAACCTCAGCATTGAAATAAATAGGACATGCTGGAGGGACAGATTCATAACCCAGAGGCTCCCTTCACTCTGGAATAAAATCCCAGTCCAGGTTAGGCAGAGTCCCACATTGACTCTCTTCAAGAGGAATCTTGATGAGTGGATGGGAGATCGTAGGTTTACCCCGGCTATCACTTCTGTGTCACTGTTAGACAGAGGCACAGTATACTAACCTCAAAAAAAGGCATAGCAAAATTAATTTAAAATGGGTGGCGAAAGCCAAACACACTCTGGCTAGGCTTATAAATGCCCTAGGGCAGATAGCCTAGTATGAACCTATGAACCTATGAACCTATGTGTTTGAAAGGGAAGAAAGGGACACAACTGTTGAATGTTATGATGACAATGCTAATCAGGAAAACATTCTTTTAGGGACCCCCCCGCAGATGTTCAGAGAAAATTTGGCAACAGAATTACAACAACAACAGGCCACAAACCAGGAGTTACTGGAATGGCCACAATCAGGGGACAGGTACTCATGGGAGAGGGAGGGGGAGAGCTGTGAATTGGTAAACTATGATGTGCTACAAGCATTTCTGGTAACAGATGAAACCAGTGATAGTAGAATAATATATAATGATCACAATGACTTTAAAATTTACAATTTAAGTAGTCATCAGGTCACAAAGGAATGGGCGAATTTGTTCCAGAAGGGGCTGAATTTTGTGCCCACTAGGAACGCAAGCATGGATAAAACATTATTAGATGTTATGTTATATATAAGGAAGGTCAATTTAAGTTAAATTAATAAGTTAAGTCATTAATACATATTCTGACTTGAGATATAACACAATGTGCAAAAAGGCTAGTGTATTTAACCCCCCTACACACCACGCTACAACCTTTTGAAACCATGTGCATGAATGATATCAGGACTGTATGTAAAAACAACATTTACCCCAAGGAGAGATATAACTTAACAGAGGATGAAATTAATTTGTTGTCCAGTATTTCTAATAACAAATTAATTAGAGTCATGAAACCAGATAAAGGGGATGGGATGATGGACCAACAAAGATATGTGAATAGCATGTTTGGTCATCTGTTTGAGGATAGATATGAACAAGTGTCCCTCAACTAACTGATCATAGCTTACAGGAATATAGATGTCATTTTATATGATTTGTTATTAAATGACCAGATAATGAAAGCAGAGTATGATTTCCTGTTACAGAATAGTCCTAGGATCCAAACGATATTTGGCATCCCAAAAATTCATAAAGATACCACCCTTAGGCCTATAGTTGATGTTAAAGCATCAAAAACATTGACTATTGTTAAGTTTCTTGACTTTCAATTAAAAAATTGTTTAAAGAAATTTCCACATATTATTCAAGATTCATGGGACTGTTTAAGAAAAATCAGGCAAGAATTTTACAGTGATAAAATCATCCTTGATGTGAAAGACCTATTTAATGTTATACCCCATCAAGGGGGTATAGAATTATTTTATGATTTTCTTTGTAGGCACACCTAATATGTGCATTCTAAAATTCTAACTTTTAGGACTTTAATGGAAATAGTTCTAGAAAATAATTATATAATATTTGAAGGGCAACTATTTAGACAGACATCAGGTGTTGCCATTGGGGCTGCATGTGCCCCTATGTTTGCTAATACTGTCCTTACACAATGGGAGTTGTCTATGGTCTTTCCTTCGGAAGGTTTCAAGTACTATATATTTTATGAGAAATACCTGGATGACATCCTGATTTTTTGGAATGGGAATTCAGACCACCTAAGTGAATTTTTACTTTTTTCTTAACTCAAATACTTCTTTTCTACGATTCACAATGAATACCAATTTATATAGTATTAACTATTTGGATATCCAGATTAGTAAAAACAGGGTGAATAAAAACTTTGTTTCGACCATTTACAGGAAACCAACATACTCGAACACCCTTTTACACTTTGAAAGTGGACGTCCCTCGGAGCAAAAAAAGATCACTTGTCAAGGGACACGGTGTGAGGTTGGCCAGAATGGTTAGTGAGATTGATATATTTTATAAAGAGAGGGAGGTTTTATTGGGTATGTTGTTGAGAAGAGGATATTCTGAAGAATTTGTGAGGCTGATATTAGAAGAAATAGCTAAGAAAAGAATAACAGTTCACTTTTTTCCATTGTTGGGTTTAAATATTGACGAAGGGGTACACGTGTTAAAGTCCAGTAGAAATAATACTGTTAGTACGAGTAACGACACTATGTACAAAAATGCACTGACAATGACTTATAATCCACAGTTTTCTTTGATTAGAGATATCTTAGTAAAAAATTGGTTCATCCTTAAAAATGATGAACAAGTGGGAAGTAAAATAGGTGACGAACCATTAGTGGTATATAAAAAGGACATATGTTTTAAGAACATATTAGAACAGAAAAAAGAAGGTGTGAAAGAAAGGTAGGATGAACAAATGTGGACAGTGTTCACAATGTAGGTTTATTTTGGAGGAGGACAGTGTTGAAATCAAAAAATATGGTGTGATAAGATACAGCCATAAAAGTAATTGTGGAACCAGAAATGCGGTATATGTCACTGTGTGCCAGAATTGTTACAGATATTACATAGGGAAGACTAAAAAATGTACATTAGTAAAGGTAACACAAATAATGCGCTTGCCAAGCATTTAAATAATTTCTCCAACCACAGTTTTAAATTTACTATACTTGAACATGTGGAGTTGGATGAAAGAGGGGGACCTGTTGATTTATTTCTTGAGTACAAAGAGTTAATTTTGCAACTTAGGGTGAATGCAACTAGTCCCACTGGGTTAAATGAAGTAGTATCCCTTACTAGTTATTTAAAACTTAGAGCTGAATTTTATTTGTGATGCCAGCATATGTACATAATATTTAATATATAATATTTTATTATTTACAGATGTTATTATGGATTTAATTTAGCACTTATATTCATATTTGTTTTAGTGTGTTAAAATCATGTGACCAGATGCATAGAAATTAGGTTTTAAAATTTGGAGTCTGCAGCTTTAAATAGAAGATATTAAGTATGCAAATGCATTTTCTGATTACTATGTAATGTGTTTTGGTGGAAGATTCATTTATTCTAAAGAAGCATTAACTTATTGTTGACGAAAGCGCTAAATAAAAGGTTTCTTGACTTTTACTACGTCTTCATACGTTTTACTTATTTCATTATACAAATAGGTTATTTGGAGGCTGTTAACATGACTCATTACTTGCACAGACACTTGGGTTTCAGTTGTGAGTGATTCGCATATTCACATGCTGACATAAGTGTGCAAAGTACACATACAAGACAGGAAACATAGAATTTGTGATATTCTGTCAATCTGATTGCCAATGTAGTGTGGCATACCTCAAGTTTTAAACACTTCAAGTCACAGTAGTTGTATTATGTTGTCAGTTTCACAGTGGTCTAACAGTGCAGCACTTGTTTTGCAATGTTGACATGTCAATGTTGCATGCCACTGTGTCATGGCATGCTTGTATTCATATGTCATGATATCTATGTGTGCTGGCTGTGCATTTGTTTGTCATGCATAATGATGGATGCTTAACAAATGTTTAGGTAATGACAGGATTTCCATAGATAAGCTATGTTATGCATGTCAAGTAATCTGCTTACATCTTGTGATGAAATATAGACATGGGCCTCCACTGAACTCCATAACTATATGTAATAGGACATTGTGAATGTGTCATGTGCATGAATATCAACCCACTAGCCTCACTTGTTTTTATTATAATCCTTATACACAATCCTTATATGCCATATCATCTGACATGACTAAGAATGAATTTTTAATGATCTCTGTAAAGTATGGGGACATATTTTTGTTCTCATATGCAGGGATTGTGTTGAAGGCATAGTAGTTAATGTCTGTTATATTGTTTATGTGCACATCAGTTTGTGTTTCTTGACAGCCATTTTGTACAAGAATATGCAGCCTGATAGGCATGTGGTTTTCATACTTATGATTTGGATTCATGTCTTACATCATATATGGTGGTAGATTTGACTATGGGGGGTTTATATCATATGAGTGAATCACAAAAATTGTGAACCCTCATAATATCAAACATACCGGACCTTGAAGTGCTTTTTCTGAGGTCGTGGTACAGTGAAGAATGGGATATTTGCCCTTTCCTCACTGTAGTGCGATCTCGGAGTTGGAATATATATTTAGCGGGGGGTGTGGGGGGCACAGGCCCCCACAATAGGAAGTTCGAGGTCCAGTACGTTCGATATTATGAGCATTCACAATTTGTGCGATTCGCTCATATGATATCGACCCGACTATGGGCAGACCTTATTGTAGTGTGTCATACTGAATGTTTTCTGCCTCTGTATTGTGTAACAGTAAACACAACAGAAATATGTAACTATTCAAAAAAAGACTCAAGGCAAGGTTCATCCAAGGTACATCCACAGTTTTAAACTGTGGATGTACCTTGGATGAACCTTGCCTTGAGTCTTTTATTGTGTAACGGTACATATGTTATGTACTCATATAGTTGCAGGAATTCATATTATGTACTTTCTTTCTTGTTATGTGATTCACCTTGACAGAGCATGGGACCTGTGGATGCTCTTCTATCAGATGCTGGTGATGAGTGCATACCAAACCACTGAAAAAGTCCTTGGATTCTGATGATGTTGATGACCATAATGAACATGATTATGATGACAAGGAAGGACCTGGACCTGCACATGCCATCATACCTGCTGTATCCCAGAGGAGACTCCGACCATTACCACCAGCAGACTATGTTCAGGACCAGATCTAGGAGGTGATGAGTGATGTCTTTTGGACAAAGATGAGGGACCTGCTGGGGAATTTCTTCCAGGATTTGGCACTGGCTATGTGAGACTCATTCAGGGAAATAGCCTGAGAGACCATTCATGATGCTCATCCCCATCAGGGTGGGGCCTCAGGACAGTAAGTATTGTCTGCGTGATCCATTTGTGTACTGCTGCCAGTGTTTTACATATAAGCAATTGGACTGTGTAGGCACACTTGTACATGCATAGCATATTGCTGCCATGCTTATGTGATACACATCCGACTGTACAATGCAGATGTCATGTGACATTTTACATTCTGTTGCGCCTGGTGCATGACACACATTACCACATTAGACATGCAGTAATCATGCTGATGTCCATGCATTGCTGCACTTGATGCATACATTGCTCCATGTGGGCAGGTGTGGTATTCCTTACGTGTGTGTATATGTGGTACTCTTATTCATGTACTGCAGCATATTGCTGCCATGGTCAATGCACTGTGGCCCTGTATGTCATAGTTATGCAATTTGCAGTTATCATGCTGCTAATGATGCAAGAGTTCCACTGTATACGTGTCTGGGATTGACAGCAACTCGTAAACAACTTTTTGCCTATACTTCAAAAATAATACAGTGAGATGGGTATGTTTTGTGGGTTGCCATGTCATGAATGTTCAACAACAGGACGTATCCTTTCCCCTGTGCTTTATATGACACTGTGCCCTGCTGTCACACTGGCATACTAGCTTTGTGTGTGGCATGTGTTGGCAGTGATGATGCCATCTTATATGCTATGTAGGGGCAGTTTTCCTCTACATAATGCATAGACTGACACTATACCATTCATGTATATACCATGGGATTGCTGTTTTACATAACAAAATTCAAGTGTGGCTTGTTTGGCCTATGTTACATTTTTACGAGCATTGGTTATTCACATACATGCCCATGCTTTAGCAAATGGTGTATACATGCACTGATTTATGTACATGTTTCTGCACATATTCTGATAAATACAGAAACACCATTGTACCTTGGGACTGTGAGCTGTCATTGACTTCATGTTCATATAATGTAATGCAGTTCACAGGGCTATCCCCTACTCAGTAATAGCCATGGTCAGTGATATATATATATATATATATATATATATATATATATATATATATATATATATATATATATAATATACCTTATGTGTCTCTCTTTTTTACCCATAACCCACATCTTCCTTTCTACCTATCTATTTCCTTGGGTGTGTGTATTACTTGAGTTTCCTACATATGTCCTGCACCCATTGTTAGCTACTGTTATCCCTGGCAAAGTGCCCATGAATGCCCTTCACCTTAATTTTTTTATCAGAATTTTTTTGGATTCTGTCGAATTCCACATTTTTCAGTGAATGTATTTTATTTGTATGCAACTTCTGTAGTCGTTTGAGGACCAACTGGAGAGATTGCTGTTGATGTGTATTACTTTCAAATGCCCTGCAGTTTGCATTGGGCTTGTATAATTTCTGTAGCTTTGCTAAAGGACAGCACAGTTTATGAGATAGTTTTCATGAATTACAGAGAGGTTGTAACTACTAAACACTGCGTCAATGCTGCTAGTCATTTCTATCGTGTGCCAACATATTCTAAATTCACTGAAGCATATTTGCATATTACAGGCTGCAACTTTTGTGCAGTTATTGATGAAATGCACCAGATTCCATGAACGTTACGGAGTCCAGCCTTACGTATATCATTTTGCATGAGTAGACAGTCAAGGTCACCAGGTACTGTATGTCATGTTTTAACTATGTATTCACGGATAAAATATGTTTGAGTAACTGTAATTTATTATCTTATAGCACAGAACAACTAGGCAGGTAAGGTTCTGGACTCTTATATAGACATAGGTGAATGCCATAGGCTTGAAGTGCCATAGGCTTGAAGCTAGCTTCCTCTAGTTTATAGCTGGCTATCCTAGTGTGTACAGTACATTTGCACTATCAGTTAAAACCCATCTGTACAAACTGTTACTGGGACTTGTATGGCACTGTTTGATCACATAAAGTGTTTATTCTGACTATGTTATGTACAGTGTTACTGTACCATTAACTGCCATCTAAGCTCATAACACAGAATCATTGCTGTCAGTTGATATTCCTTATTCTTTTATTCATTTAAATGTTGAGAGAGAGCAAGGACCAAAGCCCTCTATACTGAAAGGATGCACAGACTTGAGGAGCATCCATGTGAGACAGGTATGTGTTACTATTTTCAGCCTTATTTTTAGTATGACTAATCTCCTATCTCTATCTCCAGTTTGAAATTTTTATGCATATGGCATCCATGAATGCAAATTTGTTGATAACCTTCCCATAATTCATCAACAGGGTGTATCCACTATGTTTTAAATTAGTATGTTTCTGTAAATAAGTTTCTGTGTTTGCCCATACGAAGTTTCTTTGTTCACTGTGAGAGAGGGTGCTTTGAGCAGCCTATCTGTCTCAGGAGGCGTGGTTTCAGCCCAGAAATTAGTAGTTTATTGGCCATTTTGGGCTAATTTCTATCTCTTTCATTTCCCTGCTATAAAACCCACATTTGCAAGGTTTTTGTGCTTGTATACAGCTTGGCAAGCTCCTGCCTGATGCCCTGCAGAGTTCTACAGCAGCAGAGAGACAAAAGAGAGACTTTGGAGTGATTAAGTATCATTTTTCTGCATTTCAGTGCTGCCTTTAGCTAATTCAACCTAAAACCCCGAATTTCTAGAGTTTCTGTGATTTAAAAAGCTTGTTTCAGCTAAATATTGTAGTTATTTTACTGCCTGCACTTTAACAAAGTCATTTTTGTGTTTAAATTACCTGTTTAACTGTTGTAGGCTACACAGTCATGCGTGCTAGCCATTTTTGTGCATTTAAAGTGTTTTTTTTTATTGTATCTGCTTTATTTTCTGAAAAAAAAAAAAAAAACAAAAAAAAAATACTTGTTTTCCCACCTTTCTAAGCTAGTATAGTCCAGTTTTCAGGTTAGTGCTGAATTCAGGTCTGTGTTACAAGTTTCTGTGTTTGCCCATACCTTACTTGGATTGAAGGAAGTTTCTCTGTTCACTGTGAGAGAGGGAGGTTTGAGCAGCCTAGCTGTCCCTAGAGGAGTGGTTTCAGCCCAGAAATTTGTAGTTTATTGGCCATTTTGGGCTAATTTCTATCTCTTTAATTTCCCCCTGCTATAAAACCTGCATTTGCACAGTTTTGCGTGCCAGGCGGCGATGGTTAGCTAGGGTATAACTATTCCCGGCTCCACAAAGTCTACTCTTCAATTTTTCCCTTGGAACTAGACAAACTTTCAACTTAAGCACTCAAAACATTCACTTCTCATCCCGGCATGTGCTCAAAACTCATAGCAGGCATGAATAAACCTTAGCACTAGACCCCTCTATACTGTAGAGAAGGACAAGGCCCTCTATTCAACCTTACCAGCCAATCAGTAACACAGTTCACTGTACCTATCCAGGCATGTCCAAAGGGCAGTTTCAGGTGTACTCACCTGTCCAACTGGTGAATATGGGCATTTTTGAGGCAATGTTACAACTGCCTCATGTAAACAGACAACCCTCTCCTCCTACCACCAAACACTAATACATGCGAGAGATGCAATTATGCAGCCAAACTGCATGCTAAGCTTTCTCAACCCAAGACTGGACCAGGCAGTCAAGAGGAGAAGGGAATTACTTGCATCACACCAGCAGTCTCACATAGACCTATGAAACCAGCACAGGTAAAAAACACACATAAATACACAAAAACATACTTGGAGGCTCTAAATAAAAATCTGCAAAAGCAACAGAGACCTCCAAAGCAAACATCCAAGCAACCTCCACCCCCCCCCAACACAAACCATGAAACACATACTTCACAAAACCAGTGTGCCATGCAATCACAGCCCTTAAGGCAAAATAACATACCCAACACACTAGTAATAGGTGACTCTATAGTCAGGCACACTGACGTCACACTCACTAGGCTGAACAAGGAGAAGGTTACTGTTAGCTGCCTGTTGGGTGCCAGGATCCACCACATAACACAAATACTCAGGCCACTCCAGAACAAGTACAAATATGACTCTGTCATTGTCCATGTTGGTGTGAATGACCTGAGCCGTACCTCCCTGGACTACATGAAAAGAGACATGGAGGAGCTCTCTGATCACATAGCCCAGGCCAGTATGAACCTGACCCAGAGTAGCATCCTGCCCTTACCAAGAATGATACCATGGTATAGAGAAAAAATTATCAATTTCAACAACTGGCTAAGCTTCTGGTGTCATTCAAAGGGGATCCAGTGTCTGTCAGCCTGGGATGACATGCTCGACAAGCCACACTGCTTCGCTAAAGATAGCTTGCACCTGTCACCCTTAGGCTTTCGAATACTGGCCAAGGCACTTGCCACCCCCATAGTGCCTTTTTTAGGCAAGGCTCAAAAGACAAACCCACCACCGCAAATAGCACAAGTAACAGAAAACTGAAGGTAATGCTACTCAATGCCAGAAGTCTAAACCACAAAATGCACGCACTCGAGGCACTCCTCAGCATGGAGGAAATCGATATATGTGCAGTAACAGAAACCTGGTTTAAGGCTCCAGAGAGCACCCCAGCACTACCAGGCTACAACTCATACTATACATTTCGGCCACAAAATCTGGACCGAAATACAAAAGGTGGGGGAGTATCCATATTCATCAAGGATACCCACACCTCCAGGTTAGTGGCACAGTACAATGCTTGATGAGATCATCCATGTGCAACTAACAACGGGCAAAATTGCAATTCAAATTATATCTTGCTACAGATCACCCACCATGTCCCAGGACCCCCACTCCACATTCCTGGAAACACTGGGAAACATAAAGTCCTACCAAACACCCTGATATTTGGTGATTTCAATTACCCAAACATTAACTGGGACAACTACTCAAGTACAAACTCCCTTGCCCAACATTTCCTAGAATTTATAAACTCAAACACCCTGGATCAACTGGTCAACACCCCCACCAGAGGTGACAACATATTAGACCTGCTCATCACCAACATGGGCGACTGGTGTTCCACACCCCCACTGGTTAGATCTGACCATAAACTAATCACTCTGGGTATCCACATTTCACCACCACCCCCGGTCAAAGAAACCACCGTGAAAAACTGTTCAAAAGCATGCTTCACGTTACTTAAAACTGAGGTGGGAAATTTCAAAGCCCCCATGCTAAAGGATAATGCTGTCCAAGCTGCAAAATCCTTTGCTAATGCACTCTACAGGCACCTACAAGAATGCATGGATTGTGCTATCCCAAACAAAACCAAGACTCACTCCTCCAAGAAAAGGAAACCAGTCTGGTGGACCCCTGTCATAAACAAGCTATACAATAGAAGGAGGAAACTAGTACAGAAAAGAGTAAAATCCCAAGAGGGGAAGACATCCCTGATCAGTATCAGCAAGAAACTACGTTCCCTCATAAAGTCATCCAAGGCTAGCTTCGAAAGAAAAATTGCCATGGACTCCAAAGATAACTACAAGGCATTCTTTAGCTATGTCAAGAATCCAAGTGGCAATTCTCATATCTCCTCGGAGTTAGTGCAGAATGGCACAAAATACACTAAACCGACCGTTATAGCCAACATCCTGGCAGACAGTTTCAGTGCAAACTTCATCCCCCTCTCTCCCCCAAAAGGGCCCATAACTATACCAGAAGAATGTAGTGCCCCTGAAATCACAGACACTCAGGTTAAAACAGACCTCTCCAAAGCCAAAAACACAGCATCTATGGGACCGGACGATATCCCAGGCTGCATCCTACATGAGCTCAAAGATGAACTAACCCCTCACCTAAACACACTGTTTAAATTCAGCCTCTCCACAGGCTATGTACCCACAGAGTGGTGCACAGCATTGGTTATTCTGCTCCACAAAGGTGGAGCCACAATGGACCACGAGAACTATTGCCCTATAAGCCTGACTAGCTTGGTCTGCAAAGCTATGGAGCGCATCATCATGGATCTCATTAACAGAGACATTGGGAACCTCCAAACACTGGACCCTACCCAGTTCGGCTTTGTTAAGAACAGATCATGCATCCTAAACCTGGTGGACTTCTTTGAGACAGTTACCAAGGCTATAGAAGAGGGAAAGGTAGTCCACACAGCCTACCTAGACCTCGCAAAGGCCTTCGACACCATTCCCCACTCAGGTATTATAGACAAGCTCACCAGCCTGAACATAAACCCCCTACGTCACGAGATGGGTTGCCAACTGGCTCATGGGCAGAACCCACATGGTAAGAGTAGCAGGAGCTAGGTCTGACTCTAAACCGGTTACAAGTGGCATTCCCCAGGGCTCAGTCCTAGGGCCCCTCCTGTTCAGCATATACTTCTCAGAGGTACAGGCAAGCACAGGAGGACTATGGCTGACCAAGTTCACAGACGACTGCATACTAGGGGCTATAATTGACTCTCTGGCTGACACAGACATCCCCCAAAAGGGTCTCACTGAGACAGATACCTGGTGTCAAAACCATGGCCTCAAGCTAAATGCCAAAAAGTGCATAGTCATTCCCTTTGGAAAAAAAACAAAGTACTCACAAACTACCACATAGGTGGTAGCCCCTAAATACGGAAGACGTAATAAGGGATCTGGGACCCAAGTAGATAGTAACCTCTCCTTTGATAATCACATTGCCAAAGTGGTTAGAAAATCCTTCTATGTGGCCCATTTAATCACAAAAGGGTTTGCATCCAGATCAAAAGAGGTCATTGGAGTCCCACTACGCATCACTCATCAGACCCATCATAGAGTACAATGCCCCATTTGGGATGTACCTTACAAGACACCTGCAACAACTGGAAAGACCACAGAAGTACCTCACTAAGAGGATGGATCACTGGCCTCAAGCAGATGCCCTATGCAGCTCGACTGAAGAAACACCAGCTGTACTCGGTTCCATACCGCCTACTCAGAGGTGATCGCTGCCTGACATACAAGGCCATGTCTAACCCAGAATTGATGGACATGCTCCACCTAAAGAAAACCATATCCCCTCGAGCCACACGCTCCAGGGATCTAAACCTCACCACAACAATAAATAGGATGTGCTGGAGGGATAGATTCCTGTCCCAGAGACTTCCTATGCTCTGGAACAAGATTCCAATCTACATTACGCAGAGCTCCTCGCTAACACTCTTCAAGAGAAACCTTGACGAGTGGATGGGAAACAGAAAGTTTGCCCCAGGGATCACTTCAATGGTTCTGCTGAACAGAGGCACAGGGAACTAATCTAAGGGGGCGGCGAAAGCCAACACTTTCTGGCTAGGCTTATAAATGCCTTCGGGCAGATAGCCTAGTACCTATCTATGAACCTATGAACCTATGTATCACATTTGCTGAAAACATAATTTCGTGCACCCTGTATTCATACATGTTCTTAAACATTTGTTGTGGGTATAGTGAGGACAGATTATGTTTGCACACTCAGCTTAAGTGATAGTCATTTGTGTTCTACTTGTACAGTGCTTTAGATGTATATGTAAATTATGTGTGTTTACGAAATTGATATTTTGTTTCTGTTAGCATACAGTATTGCTTTGACTGTTTCTGGTGTATTATCAGTCTATAATGAACAGGTTGTATGTATGGAAATGATTTTCAGCTTGCCTCATAGTGTACATACCTTGCCTGTTTATGTTTACAATGTATGTTTACCATCTCACAGTATCAATGATGTTATCAGAGTTATAATGCTGTGTATTGCTTAAGTTCTGCTTTTCTTGAACCAAACTTTAGGAGAAAAAAATATGGTTATTAGATCACTAATGTGCATTGTTTTTGCACCTTACTGTCTCACATACCTCTCCTCTGTGTGTTTTGGTAGTGGAGCTTCCCCATTGAGGAGTACTATATTCTATTTCAAGACATCAGCTACATCTGCCTGTGAAATCTTCTTGGGTTGAATGATATATGATTTAACAACAAAATATATGTATATCTGTTATATACATATAGCATAACATGGTCATGCTGTATTTTGAAAGGGCAAGGTGTAAAGCTGTGACCCATACGTTCCATCCCCATTCTGATGTAGGTATTCTGCGATGTTATCTATTACCCATAGTACAGTGTTATACTTATTTACATAAACATCCCAACAATATACTGAAATTTGTATATGTGATGATTTTGATAAAATCTCATATCCAACATGGGATATCTCCACATATATTAGAATTTGCATGTATTACTGTTGTAGCATTTTGTGTTACTATCTTAGTGGAAAATCACTATGTATATATATATATATATATATATATATATATATATATATATATATATATATATATATATATATATATATATATAGATCAGTGTCATTTCACCAAAAATCCATTTCCCGAAAATACTGCTGACAGTGTATATGCCCTTTACCCCAACTGTAGCGCGATCTCGGAATGAGAATATTAAAGTAGAGGGGGTGTGGGGGGGTGTAGCTCCCACCCAGTATAGTTTAATATTGTTTATTCCACAGAGACTCCTATTCCTTCGAACACATTAACACTGTACAGAAATATATCCTGCGTTTTCGTTTCAAGTGACTTCCTCAGATGAAGAAAACTGAATGCATACCGGTCTTTTCATCTGGACACCGAACTTTCTATCTAACTACACTGAGCAGGAAGTAAAAATGCGTGAGCCACACAGGATATATTTCTGTACAGCATTAATGTGTTCGAAGGAATAGGAGTCTCTGTGGAATAAAGTGTATTACGTATTACCAAGGATTCAAGCTTTCTTTTTCAATTGCTCCTTTGTATTTATGTTGGCTGGACTGTTTAGAGCAATTGTTTTCCATTTGTTGACTTTATTACAGTTTAATATTGTCTAGTATTGTTTTATATTGTCCAGTCCCTATTAAAACAGTAAGTAAGTAGTTTATAACCTGAGTGGGAGGGGCTACGCCCCCACCCCCCTACATTAATATTCTCATGCCAAGATCGCACTACAGTTGGGGAAAAGGGCATATACACTGTCAGTACTATTTTCGGCGAAATGGATTTTTGGCGATTTGGACCCTATGTCAGGATTTTCGGCGAAATGTCATAGACCCAAATATATATATATATATATATATATATATATATATATATATATATATATATAGATGTGTGTGTGTGTGTGTGTGTGTGTGTGTGTGTGTGTGTGTGTGTGTGTGTGTGTGTGTGTGTGTGTGCGTATCTCATTCATTGTAGACTGAGGCCATAGGTAACAATTCTTACTTTGCTTTAATGTTACTTATAACCTGCAAAGAGTGGCTTTGCATATTTGTAATGGTGTGTATTGTGGTAGATTTGCAGTGCTCATGTGTATGTGTGTTTATAGGTTCATAGGTAGGTATTAGGCTATCAGCCTAAGGGCCTAAGTAAGCCTAGCCAACAAGGTTCCCTGGCTTACGCCACTCAAGAAAGTTATTTTCCTGTGCCCTTGTCGAGCTGAGCCACAGAACTGATCCTGTAAAGAATAATAAAGAAAGGGTACCTCCTAATGCTAAAGTACCGCTATCAGTAACAAGTAAAGACAGTATTCAAAATGAAACGCTGTACAACAATGGCCAATGAAGTAAAGTTCTCTTGGAGAAGAGGTAATGTGGTTAAATGATATAAAACTTAAAAGTGCAACATATATAGCAAAAAACTTGCATATATTTCCAGTACTTTAAATTAAACGCACTTACAAGATATTCACGCTGTGAATGCAGTTATACTATAGCAAAATGATGGCTCCAAAGTTTCCAGTCTTATGATAGCTTCAAAGTATCCAACCTTTTTGGTCTGATATAGAAAGTAACCACACTGAAGATGTAGTAGCTGCTGTGTGACTGTGATGAACTGTGATAACAGCTTAACCAGTCTAACAGATCAAATAAAAGCTTCTAGCTTTAATGGCAGTTAAAATCCTTTTATTGTAGGAAAAGTTAAAATCTTCATGTCAAGTTAAAATCTTGATGTAGAATAAAACAGTCCCTAGGTATTCCAAACGATAAAGCGCTTTCGGTATCTTCTTCAGATCATAGAGATTGGGACTGGAAGTTCCTTTTTATAGTGCTTGCTTCCTTTACTGTTGAGACAATCATTCAATCATCACACTGTCACTCAGCTGAGGATTGGTGCGTTTAAACACACTTCTGTATTAGCCTGTTCTTCAGAGAAGTAGATACCAAACAGAAGAGGTCCCAGGACTAAACCCTGTGGTACTCCACTTGTCACTGGTTTGAAGTCAGATTTGGAGTCTGTTACTTTTACAGTGTGGGTTCTGTCAGTGAGCCAGTTGGTAACCCATCTTGTGACATACGGATTTATAACTAGTTTAGTGAGTTTAGCTATAATTCCAGAATGGGGGATGGTGTTGAACGCCTTGGCGAGGTCAAGATAGGCTGTGTGAACCAACTTACCCTCATCTACAGTTTTGGTGACTGTCTCAAAGAAGTCAATCAGGTTCAAGAGGCATGATCTGCCTTTCACAAACCCAAACTGGGTGGGGTCCAGAGTTTGGAGGTTGCCAATGTCTCTTTTTATGGGTTCCATGATGATACGTTCCATGGCCTTACAGACCAGGCTCGTCAGGCTAAATAGGGCGATAGTTCCTGGGATTAGTGGTGGCTCCCCCTTTGTGGAGTGGGATAACTGTTGCTGTGCACCATTCAGTGGAAACAAAGCCTGACGTGAAGCTATGATTGAACATGGTGTTTAGGTGAGGAGCCAGTTCGTTCTGAAGTTCGTGTAAAATGCAGCCTGGGATGTTGTCCGGTCCCATGGATGCTGTGTTTTTGGCTTTAGAGGGTGCAGCATTTACCTGCGTAGTTGTGATTACAGGGACTCTGCAGTCTTCCTGTATAGATATGGGCCCTTTAGGGGGTGAGAGGGGGATAAAGTTAGCACTGAACCTATCTGCTAGGATGTTGGCAATATCAGTTGGTTCTGTAATTTTCATGCTGTTGTGCTGTAACTCAGAGCAGATCTGGGTGTTGCCATTGAGATTCTTGACATAGCTATAGAATGCTTTGTGGTTGTCCCTAGAATCAGTGGTGATTTTGTTTTCATAGCTAGCTTTGGAGGATCTTATAAGGGATCTCAGCTTCTTACTGAAGCTGACCAGGGAGCTCCTCCACTCATGGGATTTTACTCTCTTTTGCAACAATTTCTTCCTTCTGTTGTAGAGTTTGTTTATGGCAGGGGAACACCAGATTGACTTCCTTCTTTTGGAGGATAGCATCTTGGTTCTGTTTGGGATAGCACAATCCATGCACTCGTGTAAGTGCTTATAGAGTGCATTTGTGTAGGATTCAGCAGTCGTAACTGTATTGTCCATCTGCATGGGTGTCATGAAGTTCGCAACTTCTGTCTTAAGAAGCATGAAGTTGGGTTTGGAAAATTTTTTTACCATGGTTTCCTTAATGGGGGGTGGGGGCGGGATGTGGATATCTAGGGTGATTAGCTTATGGTCAGATCGGACCAACGAGGAGTTGACTTCAGGTGTGGAGCACGAGTCACTCATGTTGGTAATGACTAGGTCTAGGATATTGTTATTAATGGTGGGGGTGTGGATAAGTTGATCCAGGTTATTGGAATTTATGAATTCCAGAAAGCGTTGAACGAAGGAGGTGGTACATAAGTAGTTTTCCCAGTTAATGATGGGGTTGTTGAAATCACCCATTATTAGGGTGTTTGGTTGAACCCTAACATTTTCCAGTATATCAAGAAAAGAGTAACGGGAATCCTGGGGCATGGTGGGGGATCTGTAGCAAGCTACAATTTGGATTGCTGTTTTGCCTAGAGTTAGTTGCACTTGGATAACCTCAGATGTATTATGCTGAGCAACAAGCCTGGAGGTGTGGATATCTTTAATGAATATGGACACACCTCCGCCTTTGGTGTTAGGTGGCCGAAAAGTGTGGTATGAGTTATAGCCTGGTAATGCAGGGGTGCTCTCTGGAGCCTTGAACCAAGTCTCAGTCACTGCACAGATATCGATGTTTTCCATTTTAAGGGGTGGCTCAAGGGAGTGCATTTTGAGATTTAGACTTCTAGCATTGAATAGCATTACCCTCAGTTTTTCCTTGCCTGTTCCTGTTACGGTGGTGAATTTGTCATTTGAACCTTGCCTAAAAGGGCACTATAGGGGTGGCAAGAGCCTTTGCCAGTATCCGGAATCCCAGGGGTGACAGGTGCAGGGCATCCCTGGCAAAGCATAGTGGTCTGTCGACCATGTCGTCCCAGGCAGAGAGATACTGGATTCCCTTATAATGACACCAGAAGCTGAGTCGATTGTTGAAGTCAATAATTTTGTGTTGTCCAGATATACATCATGCTCCTACTCAAGTGCATCTGCAGTTAACTCCTACTGACGTCTCTAAGCATCAAATATTGCTTGTTCATATTTGCATCAGTAGTTCCAAAACCATGCTGCGTACAATGTTTTAAAAGATTTCCTATTAAAGTTTACACAATGTCAAACTCAACTGCATTAATATTTAACCTCTGTCTAATGCAGGCAAATAGATATTAACTGTTGTTTTTATGATATAAATTTATATAGATATAATTTTCACATTGTTTCTAAATATCTCAGCACCCAAGTAACACAGACAGAACTCCTTAGTCTCATATGAAAGCCTACAGCTAGATGAATAAAATGTTGATGACTGTATGTGTGGTTGCTGAGATATTGTAAGTTGTTTACAAAATATGACAAACGTAATAGTTACTGTGTTTACTGTGACTTATAAAATTCTCTTTAAGACCTAGAACCTAAAGAATACTACCACTATAAAAAATAGTTTGTGCTGAAGAGTTTTCCATTTATACTTCTTTCATAACTCCTATGATTCCATGGATATGAACATCTGTTTAAAATGTGAGGACATAATTTGATTCCGCCAAAAGGCTTAGGCTCCGCCCATTGGAAATTACAGTGCAAACTTCCTGATCTCCATTGGTGTGAATGAGTTCATTGATGTCATTGTGCAAGTTAGTTTACCATATTGATGAGCACGTGATGTGATCTTGATTCTTGTGATGGTGTCAATTCTGCAAAGGCCCTTAGGTCAGGTATGTGATGAGTACAACTTGACAGCTTTTCTTTTGAATGTGATAATCATACTTATAGGGCAGTAATGTTAGTTTTATAATTCCAATGCAATCATCTTGTATAGAAGTCATTGATGTTGTTCATTGCACATCATAGAGTTCAGTGTATATTTCTTTGTGTACATGTCAGCTGATCATAGTCATTAGATAGTGAGCTGTCATTGTTCAGTAATGTCTTCATACCTTGGTACATATTTTAACTCCATATTGTTACTCACTAGTGATACCCCTTACTATAGTATTCCTTTGCATGTGAATTACACACAGAGATACTAAGGTAATGATGTTTGTGTGTGGTGTGTGTGTGTGTGTGTGTGTGTGTGTGTGTGTGTGTGTGTGTGTGTGTGTGTGTGTGTGTGTGTGTGTGTGTGTGTGTGCTCCTTTACAGGCCATTTTATATGCTGCTCTAACATGTCCACTGATGATTCCTAGCTCTGTCCTGTTACACTACCACTATGCAAATTATTACTGACAGACTTACGAGCAGATGCTACTGTCACACAAAGTATATGTCATGTATTCCTACCATTCCTACCCAATGAGATAATGATATTGTCTGACCCAGTTATTTGATTGTCTGACTGCATTACATATGACATGAATATATTGCAAATGTGTTTTCCATAACAATCTGACTGACATAACAGACAAGTGTGTAATATGTTAGGGTTGCATATATTGCACTTTGTGACAAAACATTATTGATGAATTAATGCTCAACATAGTTACACATCTCATGAGTAATACATCAGTAGTGATGAATATGTTATATTTTTATATTTATTGACATTATCTTTTACCATTGATGCTTTTTATGACTAAATTGACAATTTACACTTATTATCATGCTACATAGTTTGGGACCAGTGCCACTCCACCCATCCACAATAGAAGTTGATGATGCACTCGACCTCTTCTGGCAGACTCTGACTCCAAGGACCAGGGAAATATCTGAAAGATGATGATGATGAGGGACCAGAACCATAGTGACCATTGTTTCTGCAGACCAACAGCGACCTCCAACACATCAGCTCAAAAGACCTGAGGGACCAGATATGTAATATAGTCATGGATGTTTTCAGGATGCAAATGCAGGGCATGATTGGAATGTTCTGCCAAGACATAGGACAGACCATGCTCAACTCTTTCTGAAAGATCACCAGGGAGTTCATCCAAGACATTTGCGCTCATCATGGAAGACCTTGTGGATCATAAGTATTATCTATGTGTTGCAATCATGTCATGTTGCCACCATGGTAAATACCTAGTTGACGGTCTCTCATTACTAAGCGCACTTTTGTGCGCACATCCCCTACTGCAGTTATGCTTATAATATGTACCTCATGATGCTCGCTTCACAATCCAGATCATATGGAGCTATATAATTTCACTGTGTTATGACACATGTTCAGATACATCACTGCCATTGTCACCATTGTGTCATGTTAACTTCATATTGTTCGGCGCAGTGGTGAAGTGGTTAACGTTGTCACCTCACAGCAAGAGGTTCTCCGGTTTGATTCTTGGCTGGGGTGCCTTCTGTGTGGAGTTTGCATGTTCTCCCTGTGTTCGCGTGGGTTTCCTCCGGGTACTCCGGTTTCCTCCCACATTCCAAAGACATGCATCTGGAGCATTTCTCCCTGGGCCTCCGCTGAAAACAGGCTCTGTGGAACCTAGTCGGACTTTCCCGGTCAACAAATGATAAATAAATAAATATGCTGTCATTTATTCACAGTCACTCTGTATGCGGCTTGCCTCATCTGTATACAGTGGCTCATAAGATTTTTATTTCTGATCCAGTCTGACCGTGTATGTGACACATTGGTCTATCACAGTTAGCAGTCATACTGTTGACAGTTCTCATGAGACTAAATGAAAAGGTGATGACATATGACGTGTGCTACATTACACCTGCTACATTTTAAGACATCCCACACACATACTACTGTAGAACCATTCTGCTGTGAATATGTGCACATGGTTGATATATGCACATACTTTGCACACATTGTTGCAGTTTTGGTATTTTGTATATCTTTTGACATACACGCCATTTCATGTATTTGCCACATCTGTGATATTGCTGTGTTGCATAGACCTATAGGCACTTTGCCCTTATTTGTGATGTTTTGTGGTACTTTGTGTACCTTGTATTACACAGTTTTCTTCCATTCTCATCATGTATGTATGTACTTATGTATGTGTTCTCCCAATTAACTCCCTCACTCCAGACACCCCATACTAAGCTGTACTGTACCAACTATTCTTGCACCCATACTCTGACAATCTCTCCCCCTTCACCTTAAAGAAGTCTCCTCTTTCCCCATCTTCAGAGCTCAACTCAAAAGACGCCTTTATTAAAAATCTGGCGGTATGTGCTTTTCCACTGGACACATAACTTAACTCCCTCCTCACCTGCATCACTTCTACATCGATCCTCTGTTCTCGGCTGCTGCTTCCCTCCCATATTTACTACTAAAATTAATTCACATTTGATTTTCTACTCTGCTATTATTATTTACATATTGTATCAATTCTCTATTTGATTATCTACCTCCTATAATTACTCTGTATTTGGGTGGCTGCGGTAGTGCAGCAGTTAGTGTTGCCACCTCACAGCAAGAGGTTCTGCAGTTCAATCCTCAGCTGGGGTGCCTTCTGTGCAGAGTCTGCATGTCCTCCCTGTGGTTGTGTGGGTTTCTTCCAGGTGCTCTGGTTTCCTCCCACATCCCAAAGACATGCTGTAGGTGGATTGGATACTCTAAACTAGCCCTAGCCATGAGTGTGTGTACCTTCCATGGAAGGTTTGGTGCCAGGCTGACAACTCAACACTGTAAAACTCTGCTGCCAATCATGAGCAGACAAGTGATTTGCAGTGGTGACCCCTAACTGGGAAAAGAAGAAGATAATTACTCTGTATTTGTTTTATTTTCTTTTTTTGTGAATCTCTTCACCCTGGCTATGCCTACAAATGGTCTATAATGATCAATGTACTACCCCAATAAACAAATTAAACTAACTAAATAAATTAATTAATATGCTTTGGGCATTAACCTCTGTATATCCTGTCTCTTTGCTATATAATGTTAGCATTAAGGATTGATTTTCAACATGTTGTTTTTGCCATTTATAATGGTATTATATTAATGGCATGAATAATGAATTACTGTACTATTCAGCTTTGCTATTATGGCAAAACATCAATGCATTGTATCTATAGCTTTTTTTCTGACATACATACATCTTTGCTGCCTGTTATAGATATTAACATAACTGGGTGGTTTTCCTTCTGCATCATACACCTGCATTACTGTCTGTAACTCTGTATGTCCCTAACAGTGACAACACACAAATTGACCCTTGTACTGTGATAATATAAATGAGCATTGCTCCCATAAGTGGTCTGTAATAGTTGTGTATACATGACGGTCCTTTGATCATTCATATACATTTATATGTAATGTTGTTAGTCACTTTTTGTGAGTGTGCCACCTGGTGTCTTACATCTGCATGACAGTAATTATGAGTTTCTGATATTCATAACTACTTTTATGTACCTATGCTAATCACTGTTTACCTGTTTCACATTAGTGTGTTGTTTGTGACATTTGTACACAGACATGTTAACAGCCATTATAGATGCATGATGCACATGTATCAGACACTGGCCTATGGCTGCATATATCTTGCAAGGAATTTGCAATCCATCTCATGATGCACCTGCACTGGCCCAGTAATCAAACAGCCTCAGTCCTCACCACTGGCAACAGTGAGGGAAGTACACAATGAGAGGATGACAAGTACACACACAGTAAAATACAATTTCCCTTAAGAGCACACAGAGATCACAGTCAGTCTGGGGCTGTTTTCTCCCTCTCTCCAGATCCCCAATAAGACTCCCCACTCGCACAGCTATAGGGATAAGATCTCAACTGAGGGGTCAAGCCAAGACCTCCAGCACCCTCTCTGTTCAACAAATGCTTTGTGTCCCTGCCCAAGTAGCTGATACACACACACACACACACACACACACACACACACACACACACACACACACACACACACACACACACACACACACACACTTTGAGATTTGATTTATATAAAAACACACACACACATACACACACCTGGGGAAGGCTGGCACAGGTTTACTAGCTATGTCCCCTTCTGCCCAGACTATAAGGTAGTTATCACTGCCACCAAACCCTCATCAGCTGGTTAAGGCCCTTAACAAAGGGTGACCAATCCTACTGTGTAATTTTTACTATTATCCAAATGGTGAGTGTGACCAAGACTTTCAAGGCTATTAAGGAGTGGCCTGTACAGTGTCACCAAATACATACATATGCAAGTATGCTGAGAACTTAAATATGTCTTACAAATATCAGCCCCAAAGATAGGTTTAAATATATTTAATAATAAAATAATAAAAGAACAAGACAATACTCAATCAACACAGTAACTACAGAGTTCAGAATCACAGGAAATATTTTAAAACAACATTGCAGGACAGTCTCAAATAAATACAGAAAATATCTAAACTAATATTTACTATATTCCTATCTACATCGAAGAGTGATACTATGCCCTAAGTCTTACAGACAACATGCAGGCAGAAGTGCTAATGATGGATGTTTCCAGGTCAAAGACAAAATACAAAATGCAGAGTCTTTCTCTGAGAGAGTTCTAAAATGAATAATCATCATTACTGCTGGGTTAGCTCGGATGACATCACTCTGTCTCCTGACTTCAGTTCCCAGGCTAAACAGATACTTAGAATTGAACACCTCTGTGTCAAAAATGCATATCTCTAAGAAGGTTGCAGCTGCTAGGAAGTCATAGAGCAATAAAAACATTTTTACATTTAAAACCTAGTAATTATTTCTGTTTCAAGACAACAGAAAAACCTCTAGCTCTAGACATTGTGTCTTCTTGCTGCGCAAAAACTGAGATAACACAATTGTAAAATACTTCACTTTTTAACTTATTTTCTTGAAGTTTTGCAAGTTAACTCTGTATGTTCCAGCTTCTACCATTAAAACATACATTTAGACAGGTATATAGTTTATATACATTTCTGTTCTTTTCCCATAGGGTACACTGTGGTTACATTCTTGAAGCCCAGTACAGAATATACAGTTCTCTTACATTTGTAGGACAAGCATATAAAATCATATTACTATTCACAAATGACATGATTATTTACAAAATTCCAGATAGCTGGGCTGACATGGTATGTCACATATATACATTGCATACCTGAAATCCATCTGTGTTGCCTCTGGGATGTAATGTGTACTTTGACATCTGGATCCCATTTCTTCGATCCTAATATGTGGTGTGTATAGTCAGTAGTTTATTACATTGTCACATTACTCTTTTCCTGCTGTACTGCTACTTGGCACTGTGCTTAGTTGTTTTCCTAGTGCATGCAGGGTTGGATGTTCTAATCTGACCTCAGTCTTTCTGATTCTACATTTACTTTGCTGGATTTACTCAGCCTTGTTGTTGCTTGGTTTATATTTGCACTGCCAACAGCTTAGTGGATGATGATGTCTGATGTTCACTGTACACTGCAATGCTAGCAATCTCCAGTTATTGTTCTGTGTTGTAAACCTACCATCGGTCATACTGCATTAGGTAGGACTGTCACACAGTTACTTAATGTATTATTAAAGTGCACCATGGGTAGTATACATCCCTACTCAGTTTGTCATCTTTCCTTAACCTGTGTTGTACAGTCCATATGTGTGCTGTCTGTGTACCTCACCTATCATTTATATACATATATAAATATATATATATATATATATATATATATATATATATATATGTGTGTGTGTGTGTGTGTGTGTATGTGTGTGTGTGTATCACTGACCTTTGTTTGTCCTGTATTATGCTACTTGTTATACATTTGTACCCACTGTTTTCATACCTCCTCAAAATGCACCCATGACCATGTGCCTCTCCCCCTGAACTTCCTATGCAATCATCCCTCTTGTGTGTCCCTCCTATTCACCCTCACCCCACAACTGCTTTGATATCACCCTAGTTCCTTGGGTATATGCGTTACATGTGTTCCCCACAGATATCCCATATCCATTGTTAGCTACAGTTAGCACTGGTGATGTAGCCATGGATGACACTTTGTTGTTATTTATTTTTTTATGTTTTATACTTTGTGGACTATGAAGGATTTTGCAAATAAAAACAAAAGTGTGCGTGAGTCTACTTTAGATAATTGAAATACCAATTACCTGACTTTCATAACTCTGAGACGAGTTAGCTGACAACCTAATTTCAATGGTCACTTGGAACATCGACTGGAAAATTTCAGGTAAGTAACCACTTGGTCACCATGTTGAACTTTGCCCCTTACCCCCACTGTAATATGATCAGGGAGTTGGTATATTTAGTTATGGAGGGTGTGGGGGTGAAGCCCCCCACATGCGTGGGTTTAATTTGCTTCAGTTTTAATTTATTTTGTAGTGAGGCCAAGTGGTTACTTACATGGAGTTTCTAGTCAGTGTTCCAAGAAGTCATTGAAATGAGGTTGTCGGTTAACTCATCTCGGCATTATGAAAGTTGGTTAATTGGTATTTCGATTACCTAAAGTAGATATATATATATATATATATATATATATATATATATATATATATACACGTGTGTGTGTGTGTGTGTGTGTGTGTGTGTGTGTGTGTGTGTGTGTGTGTATGTATATATACACATTTGTGTTTTGTGAAGATGTCCACAAAATATTGTGGATATTTTTGTTTTACAAGACTATTGTTGATGCAAATTTCTGTTCTGTCAGTGTTTTACATGTTACTGACATGTTTTGTTGATTTTGACTACCTGCCACATACACATTGCTATTGGAAATGTATCATTATGGACATTTTTATCTCTGGTGTACAATTTTGCAATACATGACTGTAGTAGCACTGACATGGCTGGTTATTGGTTGTGTCTGCATTGTGCTGAGATGTGTTCATTAGACCAGGACCCATTTGGATATTACTGGATTTCCTGCAAATCTTGCATGGAGTTCTTGCAAATGTTTTGCAAGCTGGCCTATTATATTTAGTTCTTAACGAAATGATATTCATTTCTTTAGAAAACAAAAGTTGTTAAATCTATTAAGGCTTTAAAAGAGGGAGGTGTTTCTCATGTCCAATATTACATAGGTTTTTCCTTACAAAAGCCAACATTTCCCTAATTGATGGGCATTGAGATGTTTTAATGCATCTAGGAAATGGAGAATTAACATTAATGACTTTGAAAGTATGCATTTATCTGTCCATAATATTGTAAAAATGATTCTATATCTCTCCAAAATTTACTTCAGCATTCACAATCATAGAAAAAATCTTGCCAATCAGCTTTTAAAGTCTTACATATCCAGCATATTACTGCACTGATTTTATATATTCTATTGATTTTATAAAGTACATTATATATAGTATATGAATTTATTTGCATGTGAACAATTTCCAGAAAATGCTAATAGTTGCTAGGCCAACTAGTTTCAAAATTAAATCGTTACCGTCAGTGTTTATATTCTTTAACACACATTGTGTTAAAATGTTTCAATATTTGTCACCATTTGTAAGACTGATGTATTTATTTTACATTTGTTTACTGGGAATGTCTGACTGGGCTAGGAACCCGTTTTCAGCAGAGGCCTGGGGAGAAAAGTTCCAACAACATAACAACTGTAACATAACAAGTAGATACATAGCAAATAACAAGACATTACATACAGCCTACTAACTCTGTAGCTAGTCATATATACAAAACAAATGCAGGCATACCTCTCAACTTCTTAGTGCAAGAAATCTGGACAAAGCCCAACAAAATGGGGGGATAAAGGCCCAAAAATAGGGGCATATTTTAAATACTGCTCTTATAAACTTAGAAAGTTGCTAGAATAACAGGGTTTGCTTTAACATACATTTTCTACAGGATTTGAAGTCTGAAATTCAAACGTATGTCTTTATTTAGTGACTTCAATCCTCAGATCATCCCAGTGATTTGCCAGAAAGCCACGCATTTTATGAGGAACAGACCACAAATATTTGCCAACAATCTGAACATGCTGCAAAATCCTGGACAGTTGAGAGGTATGAATGCAGGTATCTATTAAGAAAGTGATCCCTTTTTTTATTATCTCTTTTAATAACCAAAGAAAAACCTTGTAAAGTTATTGGGAATTTATTTTTCTCATTTTTCCTGACAGGCTGTAATTTATCTAAAATGTTCTGCCTTATATTTTCAGCTAAAGTCCATTTTGTATGCAATTTATCTGAAATGTTCTGCCGTATATTTTCAGCTAAAGCCTATTTTGTATGTTCTAATTGAAATCTATGTAGTATAAAATCGTTTAACGGTGTGGAATATCATTATTCTTTTCTTCTAATTTCCTCATTTCAATAAAATGACGACTGTCGGCATATCCTGTTGTATATGGTACTGGAAAGCTGACGCAATTCCATTTTAATAGAGTGCATTTATAGAGCTTCTATTTTTTTTAAATAGCATAATAATATATTTTCAGTTTATTGATTTGTATCATTCTTTAATATCTATATTTTATTATATGCTATATCTAATGAAAAAGGAAAAGGTTTTATTTGAGAGTTATCGCAAATACCAGGATATGCAAGCAGAAATTGGAGCAATATGGAATAAAGATGCTCGGACAGTTCCAATAGTAGTAGCAGAAGGAGCAACAGGGCTAATAAAAAAAGAATTTTGAAGTATGATATGCTACCAGTACATACAATTCCATATCAACTGTAAAAGGAGGCAATTCTGAGTATATTATACATGCTGAAGAGAATACTCTTGGGGAAACATAAAAGACTGACACAATACTAATGTCATAAAATTGAACCATACCCTAACTCAGGAATGGGGTCAAATCCTATCACAGTATTAGATCCCCTACATCACTGGAGAAATGTAAAACAAAAAATTCAGAAGATATCAACTCAAGAGAGGAATGTGACATAAATGACCTTGAACAAGAGGAGTATATAAATATCTGGGAACAGATGAAGGCTCATCAATAAAGCTTGAAGAAAACAGGAACAAACTTAGGAATATTTTAGAAGAAACAAGTTTACCTCTCAACTGCCCAGATTTTTCCAGAATGACTGAATTCAATAAACAAAAATAATGACAGACATTTGAGTTTCAAATTTCATATCCTTCAGAAAATTCATGCAAATGCAAAACCTCTTATTCTAGCAACTTTCTAAGTTTATATTTTGTCATTATTCAGATTTCTTGTGCATAGAGGTTGAGAGGTATATAAAGTTCAATCTATAAATTAGCTTGATCTTCCTGTTCTAATGTACAGCTTTGATGTGATTGACTGTACCTCAAAACCAAACAAAAAACTGCTTTATGCCTATCAACTCATATATTAAAACAGTACATGAGAAAAATATATACGGGCGGCCATGGTGGTGCAGAGGTTAGCATTGCCGCCTCACATCAAGTGGTTCTCCAGTTTGATTCTCAGCTGAGGTGCCTTCTGTGTGGAGTCTGCATATCCACCATGAGGGTTTTCTGGGTTTCCTCCAGGTCCTTCAGTTTCCCCCCACATCCCAAAGACATGCTGCAAGTGGATTGCACACTCTAAATTAGCCCTAGGTATACACATATGTGTACCTTCTGTGAAAGATTGGGTGCCAGGCTGGCAACTCAACACCAGTCCAGTTCACTGCCCGTCATTCTGCAGACTGTTGGTCGCTGGCATCTCGACACTGTAAAACTCCAATACCAGTCATTCTGCAGACTTTTGTTCTGCTGTGGCGACCCCTAATGGGAAAAGGACAAGACGGAAATATATATCTTTTGATATGAAGTATACATTTCCTTGAAACTATGTGTATAGTTCTGCAGTCATGGGACTACATGCAAATTTGTTGACATCAGCAGACTAAAACATAGTGAAAGTTCTAAACCAAGAAGAAAACATGTCTAAGGTGACATATTTGTTCAGATTAGCAGAAGAATTTTAGAAAAGAGTAAGAATGGAAATTAAACCAGAAGTGAACAAAAAAAAACAGATAGAAATAGAAAATGTAAAAAAAAAATATATATATAAAGGACATGACCAGAAGAAATGAAAAAAAAAAACAAAAAAAACGTATAGCCCAGAATTACAATGGCAAGTATAGAAACCTGCTGGAACAACCGCATGTTGATTGAGATTTGATGGATGATTAGATAAGGAGATGTGAATCTTAAAAGGCTAAAGGGTGCAAATGGCTGCTTGACAAAGCCTATAGAATAAATGGAAGAAACAAACAAATGTTGTTTCTGTAGTATAGAACTTGAAACAGTTGTACATCTGATTGCTGGGTTGGGAGATACTCAAGACTGAGAGACTGTATACTAAAAGGCACAATAATATGACAAGACTGTTACATTGTGGATTGTGCAAACACTACACCGTACAGATAACTGTGAAGAATTGGGACTATGAATCACAAATTACTGAAAATGAAGAAGTTCTGATCACATGGGATCACCCATTACTAACAGTTAACAAAGTAGAAGTAAGAAAAACAGATATTGCAGTAAAATAAAAAAATTACAAAAGTAACATTAATTACTTAGGGCTGCATTCCAAAACAAAGCTGCACACAGTGCAATGCGCCAAATGAAGATTCCAGCAAACTACATTCAGATGTGATTCCAAGACCTTCCAAAAGTAAAGCACAAGCACTAATGTATTCATCACAGGACAACTGCAGACTCTGTGCATCCTTAATAAATTCCAAAAAACAATGCATGTACATAATGTCAATAAAATGAGAGACAGTAGTACACCTATATTCCCATGCAAGCACTCAGGGAAAGCCATTTGTGTGACTTTTCAAAAGTAGAAATTTAGTACTCTGACATATTCCTGTGAATTATGCAAAATAACTAGAAAAAAAAACAAGCTCTGGTGAATGCACTCTAGCAAACTGAGGTATAACAAGCTATAATGGAGGATGATCTGCAAGTGCAACCTATTAGACAGCCAGCACAATGCCAAGCCAGGTTCCAGTTAAGCCAGCTCACTGACCAGGAAATAACTGATATATATATATAGATTAGACAGAGAGCTGGGGCAGGCTGTGTGTAGGATGTGTGCACTCCACATGTTATGATGCAGTCATTCGGACAAGGGCAAGTACAATCATTAGGGGAAGCAATTGACAGTAGTGGTACTGATGGACCCAAGTCTGATCGCTGAAACAAAAGTCTGATGGAGAGATGGCCATCAAGCCATTCCCTGTGTTGAAGAGGAAGATGTTGGATATACAAATAGATGTTGAAATGCATCCAAGGAAAACAGGAGAAAATATGAGTGAAAGGAAAATTCAAGAAATGACCTTAGAAGAAAGTGACCCTCAAGAAAAATAAAAGGATTCCATTATAACCAACCTTCACGTTACAGTTATAAATAAGCCGGAAGCATTGCATAATAATGCTTCAAAATTTGCCACCAATAAATATTACCAGCTCCATCATTGTACTGCCCTTAAGTGATTGAATTGGCTCGAATTGCCTTCCCACTTACATGCAGCTTATCTCCACACACAACAATATTCAAAAGCTGATGTCTGCCATGTTTTTAATTGTATTATCAATTCCTACCACCCAAATAGACCACTTCAGTTTAATGAACAGTATCTTCTCAGCATATATAAACCACACAAATTGCCTGGCCTTAGTCTCTACTCATATTTGGTCACTAAAAATGGAATTCTAGTCCTCTTCATAGGTTCATAGGTTGGTACTAGGCTATCGGTCATAGGGCCTATGCAAGCCTAGCCATAACAATTCCCTGGATATTTCTTCCCACAATATTTACTTCTCCAGGCCCCTGTATAGCAGGGTGACTGACATGATCCCCGGGGTGAATTTCCTATATCCTATCCAATCGTCAAGGTTCCTTTTGAAGAGGGCCAAAAAGGCGCTCTGCTCGACATGTATGGGCAGTCTAGTCCAGAGTATGGGGAGTCTCTGGGTCAGGAACCTATCCCTCCAGCATGTTTTGTTCATTGTGATGACAAGGTTTAGATCCCTGGAGCGTGTGGCTCTGAGGGATTGGGATTCAAGATCTACCTGTAACATCTCCAACTTCAAACACCAACTAAAAGATCACCTAAATAAGGCTTGGCTTTGCTCCTGCACCCCAGGCTGAAGTAGTACCTCCTCTACCTGCATACATTATTTCCTTCTCTCTAAGCATGGTCAGTCTAGTTCATGAATAAAGGACAAATATAATTTTTCCTAGGTTGTGTTATCTAGTCATTTTTGTTCTAAAGTGTGTACTCAGCTTGTTTAATTGGATCTGCATGAACTGCAATTTGTGAATTCTTTAACTATTGACTTAGTTAATATGTCGTTCTTCTGTATTCGATTTTGTAATAACTTATGTCAATGTGGGTGGAGCTTTTCTAGACCTGGCCTCTGCTGAAAATGAGATATTATATGAGTCATACCTTAGTGGTAAACAAATGTCAAATAAATTAAAAATTAAGAAAGAAACTGTGGACTTGTGTAAATATGCATATAGTACAATTGTAGAAAGGCACTTACAGTGCATCAACAGTCTAATGGTTAAGGACATTGGCAAAAGAATGGACAAACCATGAACTTGGTTATGACTTTTAATGAAGAGAGAATTGGGTGACTCAGATCTGCAGGGGTGATTAAAGAAAAAGGCTGGAATACTTATGCTGAGTGGGCAGGAATCGCTCATACCAATAAGAGAAGGCAGATGATACCATCAGTTACAACAGGCTGTAGAAGGGTTTAAATTTACTGGATGTGTTTTTAGTAACTTGGATGTTTTCTTTTTCCTAGGGGAAGAGGATGGTTTTCCATTAAATGGGGAAAAGAATGAGAAATGGGAGAAAACCATGAATGATAATCGCACAAAGTTGAAAATGGTGAGACAAACAGTGTGCTGATTCAAAAGCATGATGGGTTTGGGGATGAACACAGCATAACACACAAACTAAAGCATGTCATATTATTTTTATGGCAGTGTAAGGGCAAAAGAGGGGTGAATTCAAAATGGAGTTTAATGCAAGTTGAATGTAACAACAGAGTAGTAAAGGTCAAGAGAGAGAACATGAAGGTAAGAAATTTCCAAAAAATAATAGTTACAAGCGAAAAGCAGGAAAATACTAAGAAGGATATTGACTGGGGAAGATACAAATCACAGTACAAAGACAAAGCATTTGATAAGATGGTATGAAAACAAAATAAGAGATGAAGTGAAATGAAGGGCAGGGTAAGCTCTAGAATAAGGAACAGCATTCCAAAGTGCTGAACAGCATGCACACGGAGCATTAAGCTCTGATCTTCAACAAAGGAAGGAGAATGAGAGAGGGGAAAGCCAAGCATACTGTATTGTTGTACATAGTTGTATTTGTTTTGATTTCAATAGCTAGGGTAGGTAATTTGGAGTCTATATTAAAATCATGAAACTTCACTTATGCAAATACGGAAATGTCGACACATATATAGCGAACCCTGAAAACACCGAATATCCTGAAGCACGAAATTGGAAATGTTGAATCGTCATAGTTGGCACTTATTCTGTATAGCTCCCTAACGTAAGTGTGCAATAGTTACAGACCTTAGGTTCATAGGTTCATAGGTAGGTACTAGGCTATCTGCCCGAAGGCATCTATAAACCTAGCCAGAATGTGTTGGCTTTCCCCGCCCCGTTAGATTAGTTCCCTGTGCCTCTGTCCAGCAGAGCCACTGAAGTGATCCCCGGGGTAAACTTTCTGTTTCCCATCCACTCGTCAAGGTTTCTTTTGAAGAGTGTTAGCGAGGAGCTCTGCCTAGTGTAGATTGGGATCTTGTTCCAAAGCATGAGAAGTCTCTGGGAGAGGAATCTATCCCCCCAGCACATCCTATTTATTGTTATGGTGAGGTTTAGATCCCTAGAGTGTGTGGCTCGAGGGGATAACATTTTCTTTAGGTGGAGCATGTCTGTCAATTCTGGGTTGGACATGGCCTTGTATGTCAGGCAGAGATCACCTCTGAGTAGGTGGTATGCAACCGAGTACAGCTGGAGTTTCTTCAGTCGAGCTGCATAAGGCATCTGTTTGAGGCCAGTGATCCTCTTGGTGAGGTACTTCTGTGGTCTTTCCAGCTGTTGAAGGTGTCTTGTAAGGTACATCCCAAATGGGGCATTGTACTCTATGATGGGTCTGATGAGTGATGAGTAGAGGGGCACAATGACCTCTTTTGATCTGGATGCGAACCCTTTTGTGATTAGGTGGGCCACGTAGAAGGATTTTCTAACCACTTTGGCAATGTGATTATCAAAGTTGAGATTGCTATCTACTTGGGTCCCCAGATCCCTTATTACATCTTCCATATTTAGTGGACTACCACCTATGTGGTAGTTTGTGGGTACTTTGTTTTTTCCAAAGGGGATGGCTATGCACTTTTTGGCATTTAGCTTGAGGCCATGATTTTGACACCAGGTATCCATCTCAGTGAGACCCTTTTGGAGGATGTCTGTGTCAGCCAGAGAGTCAATTATAGCCTCTAGTTTGCAGTCATCTGCAAACTTGTTTAGCCATAGTCCTCCTGTGCTTGCCTGTACCTCTGAGAAGTATATGCTGAACAGGAGGGGTCCTAGGACTGAGCCCTGGGGAATGCCACTTGTAACTGGTTTAGAGTCGGACCTAGCTCCCACAACTCTCACCATTTGGGTTCTGTCTGTGAGCCAGTTGGCAACCCATCTTGTGATGTAGGGGTTTATGTTCAGGTTGGTGAGCTTGTCTATAATACCAGAATGGGGAATGGTGTTGAAGACCTTAGCGAGGTCTAGGTAGTCTGTGTGTACCACCTTTCCCTCATCTATAGCCTTGGTAACTGTCTCAAAGAAGTCCACCAGGCTTAGGATGCATGATCTGCCCTTAACAAAGCCGAAATGGGTAGGATCCAGTGTTTGGAGGTTCCCAATGTCTCTGTTAATGAGTTCCATGATGATGCGCTCCATAGCCTTGCAGACCAAGCTAGTCTGGCTTATAGGGCGATAGTTCCTGGGTCTGTTGTGGCTCCACATTTGTGGAGCAGAGCAACCGTTGCTGTGCACCACTCTATGGGTACGTAGCCTGTGGAGAGGCTGAGTTTGAACAGTGTGTTTAGGTGAGGCATTAGTTCATCTTTGAGCTTGTGTAGGACACAGCCTGAGACACCGTCAGGTCCCATTGATGCTGTGTTTTTGGCTTTGGAGAGGGCTGTTTTAACCTGAGTGTCTGTGATTTCAGGGACTCTACATTCTTCTAGTACGGTTATGGGCCCTTTTGGGGGTGGGGGGGTGAAGTTTTCTCTGAACCTGTCTGCCAGTATGGTGGCGATATCGGTCGGTTCAGTGTAATTTTTTGCCATTCTGCACTAACTCTGAGCAGATCTGAGCATTGACACTTAGATTCTTGACATAGCTAAATAATGCCTTGTGGTTATCTTTGGAGTCCTTGGCAATTTTTCTATAAGCTCACCTTGGATGATTTTATGAGGGATCGTAGTTTTTTGCTGATACTGATCAGGGATGTCTTCCTTTCTTGGGATTTTACTCTTTTCTGTACTAGTTTCCTCCTTCTATTGTATAGCTTGTTTATGGCAGGAGGGTTAGGGTGCAGGTTAAGGTAAGTGCATACATAGTAATACATGCAACCTTTACTTTAGGGTTCGAAGTAGGGTTATGTTAAGTGTATGTATAGTAATATAGTTGTGCAGCTGAATGTATACGTAATTTATACTTTTCCTGTAGTTGGGTGTTGTTTGTTTATAGTTAGTTACATTTGTGTGTAGTGAATGTTTGATTAGGATATGGGATATATTGATGAAGTGTAGATATGGGGAAGTGTGGATTATTTATTTTGCATGGGTAGGTAGTACATAGCGGGCGGTTAGGGTTGGCAAACTATGACAATTCGACATTTCGAATTTCGCACTTTAGAACGTTCTGTGTTTTCGCAGTTCGCTATATATGTGTCGACATTTCCGTATTCACGTAAGTGAGATTTTGCGATTTTAATATAGACCTGGTAATTTGTGCACAGTTGGTTTTACACAAAATATTAAAAAAATACAGTTGACAAGCTACAAGGTCTGGTTTCTTGAAGGAATAATAATGCTGGTAAAAGAAGGCACAGAGGATGGAAGAGAACTAGAATGGAAAGAAAATGCTATGATACAGAAATAAAGAAGGGGAAGATAAAAGAAAACAAGATAAAAGATGCTTAACTTAATTAAATGTAATGTAAATGGCCCTGAAGAAGTTATAAGGTCGAACAGAATATTAAAACATTTAAATAGATTAAGATGTGATATTGCACTCCTGTAGGAAATGCACTTACATAAAAATGAGAGTGAAAACTTATTAAAGATGATTGGGGGGGGGGGTTGAGTCCTATGCAATGGCACATCAAGGCAGGAAAAAAAGGTGTTATTACTTTGATTTGAAGGTGAAGTGGTCTAGTAATGGAGGATAGTAGAGTAGATAAACTGGAAATATATGTCCTGCTTATGGTAAACTGGGGACAGCACAGCATTACAATGGGTAACATTTGTATTCAGACAAGAATAGGGAAGGATGAATTAAAAAACATCATGGGGAAATTCTCAATTTCCACCAAAGAAGACTAATCATAGCCAGGGACTGGAACATAATTACAGGCAAAGAAGATGCGATTTGTGAACCTAGTGCAATGTGGGTGACACCCAAAGGGTGATTGCTCAAGCAAATCTGCAAGGTGCATGGCTGGACTGATATAGGAGAAGAGAAGTTAGGCTCTGGAAATGCATTTACTATACAGAAAAAATATAGAAGCTGGTCTTGACTAGATAGAATCTATATCTTGGTGCAGCACGAGTACCTAGTAAATCAGGTAGTAACTCTTCCCAGAATGTTATCGGATCATGCCCCAGTAAGGTGTGAAATCAGAACATCGATCATAATTAAATGGGAACGTCACTGGGGGACAAGTAGGAGCTGGTGAAAATCGGAAGAGAGGAAAAGATCAGTTGAAAAGGGGCTTTTCAGGGAGGGAATTTACTAAGGCATAAACTGCAAAATCTAATTACAATTAAGGAATTGTGGGATGAAAAGAATATAACTGCAGAACAGTTTAATATTTTAGAGCAGTTACAGTAAGAATGGAATAAGAGACTTGATTAAGCTACAAAAAACAAGTGCTGCAATTAAGATATTTTGTTAATACCACAGGATTCACAAAATATTAACAGGAAAACTAAGACAACAAAAAGTAGAAAGAACTATTGTAAAAATGAAAGATGTAAGTATGTGGGCAATCATAAAAGAACCTTAACAAATAAAGTATTCAATGAGTTTTTTTGAAAATCTGTGTAAACAACAAGAGAGAGATGTGCATTGCAAGACAAAGGCAGGCGCATATTTAGAAAAATTAATATACAGTATCTCTCCAGGGAAGATAGTTGACATCTAAACCATCTAACCTAGATGATCTATATTATATTTTCAAAAGCCGACAAAATCAAAGCTGATATTGTCGACACGAGAATAGCGAAAGCGCACCACATCGAACGTCTCTATGTTTTCAAATGTCGATCTCATAAATAGACCCAACCCAACTTGTTATCACACAAGAAATCAGGGAACAACAAAAAATTATTAGCTGTGGGAAAATCTCCAGGCAGTGATAGCCTACCCATTGAAATAAGGAAAATAGGTGAAGAGAACATAATAGCAGTCTGGCAAAGGTTATTTAATGACATACTGACATGGAGGCAATTACCTGATTCATGGAAGAAAGCAGTAATAACTGTGGTAGAGAACAAGGGTAAGAATCCAGTGAAGGTGGTATCATACAGGCAATCTGCAGTCTTAAATTGTCAGTGCAAGCTGTTTGCTTCAGTTTTAGCAAACAGAATAGCAGAAATACTCCTATAGTTAATGGCCATTGATCAATGTAGATTTATAAAGGGAAGGCAAACATTTGACAAGATAATGTTAGCGGATATGAAACAAAGGGAGGATGAAGTAGCTAAGAAAGAACTTGTTCTGCTAGGAATAAATACAGAAAATAACTCTATACAGGGTTCAGTGGAATTATTTAAAGATGGTGCTGGAAAAAAATAGGATTTTCTCAGAACCTGATTCAACTATTTAAGCAGATGTATAAAGAGTTAACAGCCAAAATAAAAACAAATGGTAGGCTTTTATTATAATTTAGTATAGGAAGGGAACACAAAATAAGGCTGCCTGCTGTTACCGTTGTTATTTGCAATATACTTAGAGTCATTGGCACTGAAGGTGAAACACTCAGGAATTCGGGCTGGAAGGGCTAAGAGAATGAACACTCCACTGATGCTGTCATAGCACTCTTAAATTAACCAGAACAAGACATACAGTATCAGTGTGGACTGCAATGCTAAGCAATTTTAAAAAAAAGTAGCTGGTTATAAAATTAATGAAGACAAAACAAAGGCCTTGTGCATAAATTATGCACAATTATTTAGGCTAATCCAGGAGTAACCACTGCAGACTCAGATATTTGACGGTCTGCTTAACAAGTAAGGCAAAAGAGATTCTCTGAAGGAGTGCTGGAAAAAGGTGTGGGAACGTATAAGAGTCATGTTAAATTGATACGCTAAAAGTAGACAGATCATAGTACATCTGCAGCAAAATTGTTCATAGCCTCCCCCCCCATTCTATATGTAGGTTAAGCATTTATATACAGGCAAGAGAAAAAAGAATGGAGAGCAGTGAGGACAGAAGTGGCACAGTACATATGAGAAGAGAAAACACTAGAGTAGATTGGGAACTGATGACAACTCCAATAAAGAAGTGGGGTTGAATGATCCAAACTTGGAAGAATACCATAATGTGACACAAATGAGGGTGCTTTACCTGCTTCAGATAGAGAGTATGTCTAAATCTGGAAGGGAAAGATATTTGTACAGGTGACTTTGGAGGCATCAAGGAATGAAATAAGAACTTGATTACAATTGCAAAAGAGAGGAAAAACAGCAGGGACCATGGGCAATATCAGGAAAGCATTAGATGAAGTACTGAAAGACGGGGTAAATTGCTGGAACTTTGAATTTAGTCCATTGGACTGAATAGACCTAGTTTTGATGTGAGCATGTCATTAGTGAAGAGGTGCTGGACAAAAACATGAAGGTATGTTGCTGGGAACAGCAAAGAAAAGGAGATTGCTGTTGGGCTGGGAAAAGCTGGTAAAGACCTACAAGTCAGAGAAGAAACAGTGGCTGCAATGCAGTGCCTTATTAAAGTAATTAGTGAGGAATGATGCAGAAATCAGAAAAAGAAAGATAGAAAGGCATAGGATAATGCAAATACTAGTAGAAGTGAGGACAAATGAGGCCAAAGAGGAACAATTTAGTAAATAGATTATACAGAGCTTTAATTAATGACAAGTCAGAAAAACTAGGCAAAAATATATCCAGAGTTGGGGAAAAAAACACTACATGAAGAAAGGTTGGAGGAAGGCTGGAAGACAACTTTTGAAGTGCCAAGGAAAGTAACAAAAAAGGAAATTCCAGATATTTGGGTGGAAATGCATTCAAAATATTTGTACACACAAGGCAGATTATATTATATGTACAATGGGGTTGAAAAGAATTGCAGAAGATGTAAGCAAAATGAAACAGGTGCTTGGAAACACTTTTTTGGGAATGTAACAAGTTAGTGGCATTTAGGGGCAAGCTAGGTAATGCAGCAGGAAATTTGTCAGAAGGAGGGTGGCAAATATCAAGCTATGGTAACCTATTGAAGAGGGTAAGTAACATTTAAGGACCAGAGTGTTTGAAAGTGCTGATCTCCTTAGAATTAATAGCATCTAAGAAAACGATCAGCCAGATTCAATAAAGCCTACACTGCTTACACCGTGTGCGCTTTGCTGTAGCGTACCATTTTGGATTCAGTAAGCAGGTCTGCATGGTGTTGAGACATGTACTGCTGCACAAACAAGGTAAATACAGTGGCATGCAAATTACAGCATAAGCAGCTGAATTGTATACTAATCAACCAATCCAAGATGGAGGAGCTATTCAACAAGCTATAAAGCAACTGTGTAGGCTCAGTGTTGGTTTTCCCTGCGAATTCCAAAACCTATTGGAATACAGCCACAGAAAGAAGTCTACACAGAAACAATGTTAGGGGCTGCTGTTGCTTTAATTCATATGTATGTGCAACAGGCTGAAGTCTATGCTGCTGCTGCTGCTAATAGACCACGACCTAGAAGGAAAAGAGTTTTCAGACCCTGAGTAACTTATCATAACCATAACCTTCCATGATGTGGAAATTGTAGAGTCCTATAAGGTGGATAGAGGCACACTACAGGAACTCTGCAACATCTGTCATCCTCAACTCAGAGCAAGGGCAAACTGAGAGGAACTCATCCCAGTGGAGACAAAGATACGTGTAGCACTTAGAATCCTAGCTACAGGTACTTTTCAGAGACCAACAGGGGATATGCTGGGGGTGTTGCAGGCATCAGCATCCAGGATCCTCCGTCAATTCATGAATGCTATGCTCCAACATGGCAGTGACCATATATATTTTCCCCGTTCTCCTGAGGATGGGGCTAGAAATATCCAGGAGTTGTATGCTGTACCACACTAACCTGAAGTACTGGGTGCCATGGATTGCACACATATAGAAATCAAGGCACCACCCGAGAAACAGGGAGGGTTCTACATTACTAGAAAGGGCTTTCACTCTAGTAACTGCCAAGTCATGTGTAATGCCAAGGGAATCATCTTGAACATGTGTTCTGGCAACCCTGGCAGTTGCCATGTCTCACATATCTGGCACACCTCCCAGCTGTATCAGATGTTCACTTGAGGGGATATACCACAGCGTTATTTACTGAGGGATTCAGGTTATGCACTGGAACCATGGCTGATGACATCCATCAAAAATACACACACACACCTGCTGAAGAACACCATAATGAGGCACACGCTCAAACCAGAGATATCACAGAGCGTGTGTTTGGGCTGCTGGAGTCATGGTTCCAGTGCCTAGATACATCTGGAGGAACCTTGCAGTACAATACACTGACATGTACTGAAATATTCAGAGTACATGCTATGTTAAACGACATCATCCTAAGAAAACAACTTCAGTGAGATCAACAAGGGAAAGGAGCACACATCTCTGTGGGTGTAGGCAGAAGAAGACGTGTTCAATATGCCCTCACATTGGCTAAGAGACAACATGTAGCACACTCACTCACCACCTAAGGGGCTAAAATCTTCATCCTACTCACATACATATACTAACATTGATGCTAGACAACTCTCATAACCTTTACCTCCCCATATATTGGCTGCGTACTGCTTGCATCAGACAGAGTCAGCCCTGAAGTAACACTGTGGCAATTACTGGATTTACAAAGTAAGTGTTGAACCTGGAGCGTATTGTGTGTGATAGTATGAATGACTGGTATATCCTTGCATTTTGTTACTTGGTACTGTAAGCAAGTAAAAAGTGGATGATTTGTACAGAAATTACCTTAAAATGTGACAGCAGATACTTATTTGACTTATATGTCTCCATTACTAAATAGTAGGCCTCAGGCATCAAAGCTTCACACAGTCATACCTCTCAAAAGTAGTAATGGTCACTGAATGCCCTCAGTTTAGCACCATGTGTTTGTACTAGAAAATCATTAAAGCGAGAAGTTAGAAAGTATTGATACACATTGCAATTTCAGACTTCACAGTTCATTAACAATAAAGATGGAAAATTTTGATGCTATCAACTCTCTAACTTTCTAAGACTAATATGTGTAAGATACAATTACCAGTTCAACATCACAAATGCAGATACATTAAGCACTAAGTCAGCTATGCACCCTGAGCATCAGACACAGAGCTTATGTATCCCTGAATCCAAAAGATACAAAACAGGGATATGGCACAGTTATCATCACTAGCACAGGGTGTTCAGGGGGGGGGTCAGGAAGCCTAGATTGACACAAAAGGTCAGTGAGTGGGTGTCAGTAAGAAAGAGAATCAGGCAGACATTTGGATAATCCAACAAATAGCCAGTGAGACAAAATGAGTTTTAAGCTTCACAGTTGAACCATGTAACTATTGTTTGTGTGCCTGCAAGGGTTCTCCAGGTGAAATCAGTGTGTGAGTGTTTGCATGACACAGCCAAGCTCTGTGCTAACTCTACTTCTTGGCATGTCAGACAGGTGTGAGCCATGCATGGAAGAGGTGACAGTTCATTGTTGTTGTTCCTGACCACGACAGCTGGCTCTGCCAGAAGTTGCACTGGCACATCCATGCCTATGTTCAGATACACTGCTGCTACCTGAACATGACTGATGTCTGCTGAACAAACTCCCCTCACAAGTATGTCCAAGACGACGACCCCACAGACTACCTCATCTGGGTGTGGACAGCTCACCCACTAATGGAGTTGTGGAAGAACTGCCACTATGGGAGCATGATTGGGCATGATCACATTGGCTAACAGCAGATGATGTGGCTGACCTACACCCATGACGATACCACCCCCCCTCCCAGCAGACATTCCATCACTGACACCGCTCATTCTAATGTGTTATTCATTCAATCCGTTGAATCAGCAACATGGTTGAAGCAGTCACGCATGTCAGCCTCTGCCATATTTCTCTGGAGAACCTATGGGAACATGCCTGTGCCCTAAACATATGTTGAGTAGCACTGGAAGAGACACCTGGATCAGGTGGAGGATGGACAGCAGGCCTCCTCCAAGCACTCCTAACAACCATCCTGTGTGGCACTTTGCCCACACTTTGGCTAGGGCCAGAGTTAACAGGCACTGAGGCTGTAGTACCCACATTTCTCTGATCAATTGTCTCACCCTCCATCTGTCCAATATCTGTGAGTTCACTGGAATGGTTAGACATAGGCCTACTGGCTGTGTCTGATAGAATTACAGGGGATGGCTGTATGTTAACCTCAATGTCAGATTCAACCTTTGCACCCCCCCTGACTGTGTCTCTGTTTGGCCACCATCATCATCAGAGTCAGGTATATATTAAATCAGCGAACGCTTAAAAAAGCGAACACTGATTTATCAACCCCATGTAAGCGAAAGCTTACAATCCCGAACACTTAGAACAGCGATTTTTTTCCCCAGGGAAAAAAAAATCGCTGTTCCAAAAAAGAAAAAGAAAAAAAAAAACTTTAAAACATTACATAAATTACACCCCCTACTTAAATATACCAACTCTGAGATCGCACTACAGTGACGAAAATGGCAAAATAACGAAGGCGGCCAAGTGATTTCTTTCCCAGGGAAAGAATTTGCTTATATGCTGTTTCGGTATTTTGCCATTTCGTGCTTTCAAGTTTGATCAAGATGCATTCGAAACAATGTGTCTTCAATCATATAATAGGGAACCTCAGGGTCTGCATACTCTGACATCAGGTGGTAGAAGTCTCACACTTCCACTGTCAGGATCACCTGTGATAATAATCAATAAACACAGGAAAAATTAATATCTAAACTACTATACTCCAATATATGCTAACAAAATAACAGTGCTTCCACTATTAGACAGTACAGCAACACACACAACAGTCCTAAAATCAACATCACACACACTCTGAAATATTTCTTTGAACTGCTCATCAGTAATGACATAAAAATGTTTGACTTACCATCTTCAGATGATGGTGTCCTCTGCATGCTAGATGGTCCTGGAAGAAGTTAAGCAAAAGGTAAGGACATCACCACAATTAACAGTAACACAGTGGGTAATACCTTTACCTCTTTATATGTCATAGGATCATAGGATCATAGGAGATTACTAGGCTATCAACCTGGAGGTCATTTTAAGCCTAGCCATTTCATCCAAATGTAATACCATAGAAATACTAGTCAGTACCAATCACTGCATTTATTGATGACTGCCCATGTCCAGGAGGGTTGTGGGTGCTCTCTCTGATGAGAATTTATGGTGCCCCATCCACTTGTCCAGGTTTCTCTTGAACAGTGTCATAGAGATGCTCTGTTTCATGTGGACTGGTAGCCTGTTCCAAAGATATGACAGTTGCTGAGATAAATCTGTCCCTCCAGCATGTCCTAATTAATTTCCAGGACATAGTTAGGTCCCTGGAACAGGTAGCCCTAGTCCTGTTTGATTTATGGATATGCAACAAGTTCATTAGGTTTAGGTCTTGGATTGCTCTGTAGACCAGGCAGAAGTCTCCCGTAAGTAGTCTATATGATACAGAGTATAGTGACAGGGACTTTAGTCAGTCTGTGTAAGGCACATGCTGGAGCCCCTTGATCTTTTTTTGTTAGAAACAGAGGTTCATCACTAAAGAAATACAGAGTGTAAGTAAAATGTCCTATGTAGACCGCTTCAAGGCTGTATCTCTGCATTCTGTCTCCTACAGGTTTTTGAGGGGAGATCTATGCCTGACATACAGGGCATTGTCAGACCCCACTCTGATGGACCTCTTGCATATCCACAAAACAAACAGCATCAGAACTACCCAATCTAAAGACTTAAACCTTGCTTGTGATATAAATAGGACCTGCTGGAGACACAGGTATGTATCCTAGAGATTACCCCATCTCTGGAACAGGCTCCCCATCCATGTGAAGCAGAGTTCCTCCCTAACCCAATTCAAGTGCAACTTCTACAATTGGATGAGGAACAGGAAATGCATCCATGCTTTGGCATCAATGTCTCTAATGGACACAGGCAACCTATAAATGGTTCTTCTCCCAGGCCCTAGCTTGTAAATGTTTAATCTCCCAAGCCCCTGCTTATATTTATCAAGGGTATCAGAACTTGTCAGAGATTTGGGATGCATGGCTAGGCTTAAAAAGGGCCTTGTGATCGTTAGCCTAGTAAACACCTATGAACGTATGAGATCTGTCCAATTGCTGCATGTGCTTAGTACGGTGCATGCCAAATGGGGTGTTATACTCAAATATGGGCTGGATAAGTGCCAAGTATAGGGGGTTATAACTTATTTTGCTCTCAAAGAGATACCTTTACTAATTAAGTGTGCTATGTAGAAATCTTTCCTTGCTACAGTAGATACATGGTGGTCAAAGTTAAGGTTGCAGTCATCTTGTGATCTTAGGTCCCTTGCCACTTCATGGGCACTTAGGGTATTGTTATTGATTTGATAGTGTGAAGGGACATTGTTTGTGCTGAAAATCTGAGAAGTATATAGCAAACAATAGGGGGCCCACTACTGACCCCTATGGCACCCCACTGGTAACAGATCTGCTAGATGATGTGGAGTCACCCACTTTGATAGTGTGTGTCCGGTTTGTGAGACAGTTAGCAACCCATCTTACAATGAAGGGATTTACATTCAGTTTGCTGAGTTTATCAGTAATGCCTGAATGTGGGATTGTGTCAAAAGCCTTTGCCAAGTCGAGGTATGATGTTTGCACAGATTTGCCCACATCAATGGCCTTGGTCCCATTTTCAAAGAAATCCACCAGATTTAACAGCAGGATCCGCCCTTCAGAAAGCTGAATTGGATAGGATTCAAGGTTTGGAGGTCACCTATATCTTTTATTTACGAGGTCCATAATAATATTTTCCATGGCCTTGCATATGAGGCTGGTCAGGCTTATGGGTCTGTAATTCCCTGGGTCTGTTGCTAGGCTACCTTTGTGGAGGGGAATAACTGTTGCTGTTCTCCATTCCACAGGAACAAAGCCTGTGGTTAGGCTATGATTGCAAAGGCTACTTAGTGGTGATGCTAGTTTATGTTTTAGCTTATTTAGAAGACAGCCTGAGATGTCGACTGGTCCCATAGAGACTGTATTTTTTGCTTTGGACAAGGCTTTCAGGACCTGCTCTTCAGATATGTAGGGTAGGAGGAATTTGGGGGAAGGTTGGTTATATGTTAGGAGGGGATAAGGGAGTGAAGTTTTTGCCAGACCTATCCTCTAGCAGGTTTGCTATCTCTGTGGGGTCAGTGGGTATGATACCCTTGGCTTCTAGATCTGTACATGCTTGGGTCCTACCTTTTAGGTTATATACATAGCTGTAAAAGGCCTTATGGTTATCCTTGGTTGTACTTGCTAAGTTTCTTTTCACCAGAACTTGGATGACAACTCCAACCTAAGCTAATCAATCAGAATGTGTCATTAACTGTAGCAATCTTCAATCCCCCCAAAAATAATTCTTGTGAAACAGAAGTTGTGTATCAATTTAAATTGTTTTACTATACAACAGTATTCAACAACTGGGATACAAACGGCTACCTGGAAGCTCTTCCTGGGACATGCTTGCTGTCCCAGAAAAAGTAGCACCAGTGTTGAGGACATGCTGTTCTGCACCTTCTTCACCTTCTGGGAGCTGTCTGGATCTCTGACAGTGGACAGTAACCCTTCATTTCATGTTAGTGGTGGCTTTGTAGTAGGCCCCCAGTACCTATCCAATCATAGCCCACTGTAGCTGCTCTCGTCCATGCAGGTGAGATTATTTTATTGGCCCTATTGTACACCTGCTCATATGTCCTGCTGTGACCACCCACAGTATTAACATATCAACAATCTGCTGCCAAATCTGCATTTTGTGTGACATATCCCCCGATCCCCTTTCAAGTAGGAAGGCACCATTTTGCCTAAAAGGGTCAACAACAACCTGATTTTCAGCATCGGTGAAGGTTGGTCTTCAATGATTGAGATGCCTGGGTGGCATAAGTCTCCTAACAACAGAAAGATAATACACATAAGTATCACATAACTACAAAATAACTGCTCTCAGATAAATCAGAAAAGGTAGCATTTCAGTATTAAACACTGGAACAACATAAAACAGTCTAGTGATTTAAAATATGAACAACAGGCTGGATGCAAAAAAAGGAGAGTAACAACAGCAACATATCCATGTTTGTGCCATAACAGAGATACAGCTTTGCCCCCCCCCCCTGCAAAGAAAAAGCAAATGGCACATTTTGCTAACAAACCATCTTTGAAATGCTAAAAGTGCTATCAAATGAACTATCCCTGAAACATGTTTAAAGATTTAACACACAACATTCCATTTTAAGGTATTGCCAGTCATGTATATCTGTGATATGCCCTGACCAACACGCCTATGGCATCAGCACACTACTAACTACTGCATACAGATAAAATTGTAAGCCTTTCCTTCAGATTTTCCTTAATTACATTCCAGTATATGCAGTATATAGCTGACAAAACGTAAGCATACGTTCTCAACTTCAATAATCCTTTGTGCACATATATTCCAATAGCCTCTTTTCTGTATTCTCCACAAAAACAAGTCTCCTCACCTTCAGTTTCCCTACATGGTTGCCTTTTTATGGAGTAGATTCAGGGCTGCTAGCACAGTAAAGATGCAAATCAAGTGTGAACTCATTTGTGTCTTTGTGTCTTTCGGCTTTTCCTGGTTAGGGGTCGCCACAGCGGAACTCCGGTCTGCTAATGATTGGTCGTTCATTTTTACGTGCCGAGTTACCAGCCCTGACGCACAACCTTCAATGAAGGTACGCCCAATCACGCATATCTCCACGCAGAAGACGCTCAAGCTGAGAATCGAACCAGACAGCGTTTTCATTAGAATTTCTGAAACCCAAATACTAGGCTCTGTGTATCAGATGTAAACATAGTGCAGGCACTCTCTCAGTGTTTGTTTTTAATGGATTGCAACTGTGAATGATTACTGGTTGGGAGAAGGAAAACAGAGCAGCACTGCAGGCTGCCCTACATCCAGTGGGTGTGCCAGGTTAGATATACAAAGTGTTAGATGTAAGGCTGGAAATGTAAGTAAGCAGCACTCAATTCACAGGTTCTGTTCATTAACATCCAACCACCCCTTCAATTGTTGGCAGCTGTATATGATATTATTGCCATTTAATATCCTCACACATTTTAAAGACAATGATGTAGAATGGACTACAGACTGCAGGTCTCAGATTACTGGTCAGACAAGAGAAGAATGACCAACAAACACAGAGAGATAAGATAGAACTGTATATTTTCAAGCAATGGTCATAACTAGTTGTGTGATCACTTATTGTATTACATCCAAAAATAATAAATGTACAAATAACAACTGTATGGCTTCATATTACTGCAGATTATGTTGCAGTTGGCTATATGCAGAATTATTTCAGCTCCTTGCTGCAAAGCTGTTTGTGTGGCAAAGAGGGATAAGGCACCCTTCCTGTGTTCTGAAGATTCATTAGAGTGAGAGTTCAAATCCAGACCTATGTAGAAATATCTCATGTGAACCAACATTTTCTAGTGTGTATGCCATAGATTGCTTTTCCTAATTTCAACTACTCTTTTCTTTATTCTTTTTTTTTCTTTTTCTGGGATCAGTGTTTGGCAATGCACCACTTAGCATAATCACGGAAAGCAGAGAGAAATGAATGGTGGATTTGGTTGTGCTTATCTTCTATGCATGAAGCACAGCAGTGCCCAAACTGGACTAGTGGGCCACCTAGGAAGCAGACAGAACACCTGCAGATCACTTGCAAACAGGACAGCTGTAAAAGGGCAAAGGTAAAAAGGAATACATTATTGCTATTTCTGTATTTCATTGAGCAACTGTGCTTAGCACCATTGCTCAGCAGTTAGCAAGGTTCCCCAGCAGCTACAGTCATCAAACACCTTGCAGACAGGACTCAGACAGCCAATAACTCAAACCAGATATATTCAATTAATTCTGTAGGGCACCATGCAATCCCGCTAAGCAATATTGCATGGCGGATAACACAGAAACCAGAAGAATGATTAGTAAATTAGGGAATGTCATGTAACAGTCCTGTGGCAGCAGATCTAAGTGTAAGGCTGGGGTAAATATGGTCCTGGGTTCTAGTACCTTTTTTTTATTATTTATTTATTTTTTTTTTACTGTTATGACAGTTTAGTTTATAGCAATGAACTGACAAATAGACAAGTATCATTTCAAAATGCATGTGGCAACAGATGTAAATGTAGGACTGCCATACACATGGTCCTGATTTCTAATACAGGATACTCCATACACTTTTACTGTCCCAATTCAATAATATTCACTCTCACTTATAACACTTTAGATAGTGGAGCTGATATGAATTATATGCATAAGGGATGAAACACCATTAATATGCTATCAGATGTATGACTGAGGGTATACTGTGTACTATATTTCTGTAAGCATAATTTAGCTGTCTGGACTTGCATGGCCTTCACAATTACCTAAGATGCATATACAACTGGATCTATATCCAATAACTTTGTCAGATCACACACATACATGTTTAACACCTCAAACTGTCACCTGTATTACTGTATGATTCCTGACCATGTCTTAGCATCACTTCTTCTGTGGCAAAGATGGGAAATCAATGCTGTGGAAGAAAATGTTTTGTCCATTATGCCTAGGTTTGAATCCCACAGTGTAAAAATCAATTTTCTCAATATATATAAAGGTAAAAACAAATGTGTCATTACATTTATACACCAATGCATGTCTGCAAACCTAACTCACCTAACAGTTACCCTCCGATTTCCAGTATATATTTCCAGGATACATCAGTAGACACCCCTCAAACTAGGGCCAAGTGTCAAGTTAACCTTCCAATTTCAAATATTGCTTTCCTCCCTGCATGACACTGCTGCTGTCTGCTTAAAATCATGCAAATATGGATGGCATCATTGCTTGGGTTTGCCCACTATCAATAAACAAGATAACAGGAATTGGCAGGAAACCATCAGTTTCCATTGCTCTAGTTCAGCTAGTAGACATGGCTGGTATTAGAGGGGAAGGTGCCAGGTTTAAGGCACTGAGGTGGGGTGTCCAGGAGTCCAGGATATTTACTGGACTCCTGGTAAACACCACAGCCAAAGGCTTCTGCAGGGGGACTATTCTAGTTCCCAGTACAAGTCTGAAGCATGGAATAGTTTGGCCCAGGCTGTATCCAGTGCCACTGGTATCCCATGCACTGGGGAGTAATGTAGGCATAATTTTAATGACCTACACAGAAGAAAAAGGGATATTCTCAACCATTGGCTGGAGGAATTTGAGCAGCTGTGTTAGTATGATAATAAGAGAGTACTTGTAAGATTAGAAAGTTAATAATAAGCAAGACTAGCATGCATAATACTCTTCTGTTCTTTTCTGTTCTTTCCCCAGCTGCCACTGAGCATGAGTTCAATCGTCAGGCTCATGGTGCCCAAATGGAGAGTCTGAGGGAAGCAAGTGGTATATATGCAGCAGACAAGAAGTGTTATTGTAGCATTAAAAGTTAAAGATAGATTTTTTGGTCTTTTATAGAGTTGTATCAAATTGAGCATGCATATTCCAACTGTAAAAGCAAGTATGCATGCATTACTCTGTAGCACAAAGCAATTGTAAGAGTCAAATATTAGACTGCAGTCAGAAGTTGTGGATTCAAATACCATAATTCACAATTATACAATACTGTTATTTCTTCAATAATATTTACATTAAATTAAAAACACTATACCAGTGGCACAAACGCCCTGCTGTAAATTGTAATCCGTATAACTGGAACACACATATGTGCAATATATGCACATTTCAAGGATTACTTTCAGTAATCTGTAGTATAATGTCTATCTGTTAGGATATTTACTTAAATGTAATACTTCAGATAAAAGAGCTGTATAATTATATTAATGTACTGTATGTCACATATAATGGTACTAATTTTATCTCTTTTTTTCTCTCACCCCAACCCTTATCTCTTTTTTTATTTTCTATTATGTGTTGTCAAAATGTCTCCATGCCATTCATGTGTACCACATCACTAAATGCTACACAGCACAGCAAGGTAGGCCAGCCCCAGTGGCTCAGCCTGTCCTCACTCCACTGGCTCCAGCATCAATGCCAGCAGGTCTGGGAGCCAACCTGGCAGCACTGCCTCTGCTATCCCTGTACTACCTGTGCCCTCAGGTAGTACTGCCCCCTGAAGCTGGTGCAGTGGTACTCTCCAGGAGCAGTGGTGAAGGTGGGGATTTCATCACCTGCAGGGAGCTGCCAGGGATGGTGTGCAGGGTCATGCACCGCACCATTGATGTACACCTATGCCGGATGGAGAGGCTGCTCTCCCTCTCCATAGGAGGAGGAGAGATATCAAGCACTCCAGCAACCAGTGGAGTAAGGTGACAGTAATGACAGCCCAGTGGGTGATGACTCAATTCTCACTGTCTCCAAGCTTGATGCCCATGAGCCTTCATTGTTCCATGCCTCATGCTATCATGGTGTCCCCCAATCTTTTGTGTCCATCACCATCCCTGTCTCTTTTCTTGTTTGTCTTGTATGCTTGCATTTGCTTCTCCACCTACCCAACTTACCTGGCCCAGACATACCTACATCCCTTACTTAGCAGACCTCTCTTACTGAATTTAAAAAAATGGGCACCTGTTCTACACAAATAAATTGTAACATACATAGCTCTCCATTTCACACGTGTCTTCTTGACATACTTGATTTGATCCAGTTGCTATACAACATGATTGCATTGTTGTCACCCCTCTTTGTGGAGGGGACAGTCCAAATTCAGTTAATATTCTGCAAATAATTTCAGTTTACACTGTTAAAGAAATGGATAGGTATGGTTCTTTCCTACCTCCCTCCTGCATATTCTTGTACTGCTTTCCCTTTGTTCTTCCCCCTTTTTGCTCCCCATTTTACCACTTTCCTATCTAACCCATCTTAACACCTTTAATCTCGTCAAAAAAATAGAATCACGCACAACACACATAAGTACCAGAAAAAGCAATGGATCCCTTCACTTTTTTGGCCTCTATGTTTGTGCAGAGTTTGTGCAGCAATGTGCAGTAGTACACTGCTGTGGTTCCCTCTGCACAATGCCGCTTAACCCTGCTGCACTATGCCAACACACAGCAACACATGTACTATGAAGAATTCATGTCATTGCATTATCAATGTTTATTTAGAAGTATTTTAAAGTACTGGATACACTTGTATTTGGACCCAGTATTGCTCCAAAAGAAATGTGTCAATGCATTTACACCTGCTGCCACAGAGTTAGTTAAGCAGCATGTGTGTTTCATATACTCAGTACTAACTCTCAGACTTTTCACAATGTGGCTCACATTTGCACACTGCTTAAGTGCGAGCAAATATTGAAAGTATTGAAAAAGTGTATCTCACATGCGCAAATACTTTGCCAACTGTCCTGCAAACCCACTGCTCGCCATGCTATGGAAAAGTAAATATTATTATGCATTATTGCTGTTTACTGTCCATTTCCTGTCTATGACATGAAATTACATGTGGAAACATAACAAACTGAAGGCTCTATCTAACAATATATCACATATTTACAATACAGCCATGTGTTGCCTCCCCCCAGCACTGCAACCCTGGTGTCTCAGAACTTTTCCACTCATATATCACCTACACTACAGAAATTAATATCAAATGTTGCATGATATGCAATGATCACAAAAACCAAATATCCAAAAATAAGATGAAAAAGGGATAACATGGACCAGAATGGTAAATCCAAACCCACTTTAGAGGAGAACTGCACCCAAAAACTGAAGAAACATGTTTTTCAGTAAATCTGGAACTTTTCTGCATTGCTAATGCTTCTATGTCAAAGTAAATGTTTACTGTTATTTCCTAATTTGTTATACCCCAAAATATCTGAAGGAGGCTGCCATGGCTAGCATAATTTTGTTTTACATTCAATGGTTTTGCCTTCCTTATATCATGCTAGAAGGACAGAAAGAAATCCTTAAGATGAGGGGATAATTTACTGTAGTTTTCTCTCTCATCAGTTTGAAGACATTGCTGTGACTGCTTACTTTTCACCCAGCATCAATCTGCATTTTTAATTACTTTGCTTCATCTGGTTTTTATTAGTGACCATCTCTGTTGCAGAATTTTAAGAATGTTTGAATGACAGGCTTGAAAATATAGCTGAGCTAATTGTTTTTTTCAAAGTATCAAATGTAGTTCAGTGTTCAAGTGTGATAGAAATCTGACCCCTGTGATTAATAGGTGTTACTTGGGCTGAAATGGTTTATGTTGCATTCACAGTTTTAAATATTGTAGCTAGAATTAAAGTCTTTGATGTTAATCTTCTTTCCCCAACTCCAGGAGAAACATGCACTTTTGCAGAAATTACAGTGTCAAAAAAAATGCAAAATCATACACTGATAGAAAGGATGAAGTTAGATTAACATATTTGCTTTCTTTCTTTGTAGCACTGAGCAGTGGCGGCTGGTGACTTCAAATCAAAGGGGGGCTGCAGGAGACAGCTGAAGGGGTGGGGTCAATGGGAAAGGGTGAGGCCAATTAGAAAGGGGAGGAGCTATGCTCAAAACCACAAAAACTGTAATTAATTAAATACGCTGCCCTGGGTGCCAAACCGTCATTATGAGAGTCCAATCAAAACAAAATGAAGTGTAGAAGAAAAAAATATTTCAATGCATTGGCTGCATGACAGCTTAATATCTGGATGGAAACAAAAAGGCTGTGAGGCATGAAAAAATAAATTACTTTTTAAATACATTACTGGAATGCCAGTCAAAATCAAGTATAAGAAAAACAAGCAGCACTCAACTCAAACCACTTCTCCTTGCACTCCAGTTCTAATTATAATTTATATTCAGCTTTATTAAATTATCAAGTAACATCCTGAAAGTAGCAATCTCTGTGGTACCCCCACTTGCAAAAATGTTTCTTATCCAAAAAAGAACTGCTGCCTGACAACAACTATCTACTTGTTTCATGGGGAAAACATGATCAAAGTAAAAAATGAAAAGCAAACAAGAAACAAGCTCAAGATACATTGCTTAAAGGATTACTGCACAGGTTATGGACCACACACAATAGATTGGCATTCTGTTTAGTTTACAGGTAAAGCCTGCAAAGATGACTGCAAGTCTCCAACAAATGTAATGAACTTCTTAAAATAATGTAATCCTGTCCTTTATTACAAATACTCTCATATGCATTTCAATACCCAAGGCTTATACGTTATCTAGTTATGTAAGTATTCTCTGCATGGCAACAACATAAAGGCTTTCAGTGCTGGCAATTCTTTAACAGTATGCTTATTAAAGCTTACTTGCATCTTACAATCTCAGACAAGCTTGCCCGGTGGTCATTAAAGCATTGCTACTTAAACACAGAGCAACAGGCACTTTCTGAATAATAATAAGCATAAATCAACAGTATAAAAATATGACAGAAACCAGAACATTCTGCAACATCAAGGACAGATGAAAAGTTACTGTAGTACTTGTGTCTACTTTGGCTGGGGGGATACTCTGCACATTTACACTACATAACTGCTCCTTGCCTTGCTTGGACACATCCAGGTCACTACATGGGGTAGTGGGGTGCAACAAGTATGTCACAATTTGAAATGTCTCTGGCTGACTGTGATGGCCCTGACACATTTGTCATACCTCTCAACCTCAGAGCAAGAAATCTGGACAAAGCCATACATAAAAGTGGGACAAAGGCCCAAAAATAAGGACAATTTTTAAATATTGCTCTTATAAACTTAGAAAGATAATAGAATAGTAGGTTTTGCCTTTCTGAAAGGTATGAAATCTGAAACCCAAATGTCTGTCATTATTTTCTAACTTCAGTCTTTAATGATTTGCCACTAATTTGCCAAAAAAAACACAATTTTATGAAAACTGAACCAAAAATGTAATGCAAAAATATAAAATAGCCACACAATACAGCTGGTAACCTGTCAAAGAAGGAACACTTTTTAAATATTAGTACTGCTAACCTGAGCAGATGACAAATAAAAGAATCTACATGCATTTCTGAAATAAAAGTAATCTATAATTATTACAGTAATTTATTAATTGTAAACCCTCCACGTTTTCTTCCAAAATTGCCATTTTGTGGAGGGATTATTAGGGGAAGAGCAACATTTTGAGCCAAAATTGGGGACAGTTGAGAGGTTTGGATATGTCTAATTCTATAAAGCAATTTATTTGCAAGTACCTCTCAACCTGTCAATGCAGAAAATCTGGACAAGGCCAAATATATTAGGGGAACATGTAAGCAGTACTAAAAATTGCTCTTGCATAAACTGAGACAGTTGATAAACAGGTCTAGCTTTAGCATGCAATTTTCTGAAGGTTATGAAGTCTGAAACTCAGTGTCTGTCATTATTTAGTGATTTATTTCCTAAATGATTTGCAAGAAAACCACAAATTTTATGAGGAACAAACCAAAAATAAGAAGCAAAAATCTATTCATTCTGTGAAAATCTGGACCGTTGAGAGGTATAGTTCAGCCAGGGCTGTCTTTGAGTTTGCCGCCCTTCCCCCTGCAGCCATTCCAATGAACCATTACTTGGCTATTTCACCCCATTTACCATAAACACTAATGTGCATACTGCTTTACTTCTACTATGATTTAGACTTCATTTGAAGGTATTATTTTGCATTTTACAGCACAAACACCAAGACATCTGCTAAACAAAGCAATGCAGTCTCACAATGAAAACAGACTCAGCATTAAAACTTCTCTGCCCTTGAAACTCACATTCATTGAAACAGCATTGAAACCCACATCCAAAGAAAATACATTTGGCTAGTGGCAGATAAAGATTAACTTTGGGCTATTTTCAAATGATAGGTCCCTTGCACACAAAACATACATGTGTTCTGTAATGCACCTTCCTGATTGCATTAAATTATATTCCTTGTATAATACAATACAGTTGTTAGAGGGTGTTTTGAATTTATTGTTTTGAACATTTTTCCAGTAAACAATGAAACAAAATGCATGCACCAATAATGACAAAACTGCCCAACTGAGAAGATTTCCATCATAAAAGTCTACTCAAACTTATACAATCCACCAGCATCAGTAAATATGCACAATCTCTACAGAAGTAAAAGCCATCTAAATAATTCCACATTAAAAAGATCTGTAACTAATGAAGAGGTTGCTGCTAGCAAAGAACTTTATATTTCATTCTTTCATCTACAAATAAAGTGCCTGTTGCCCCTGAGGAATAAATTGCCTATATTATATTAAAAAATTATAGGCTAGTAATATAGCAATAGGGAATGGATGGCAAATAACGGATGGGTTCATAGTTACTAGGTATCTTTGCCAAAGAGGACATTCTCAAGATGGCAGCATCCACCCCGTTTATAACACAGTACCATATCAGCAATGCATCTACATACTGTGGGAGTAGAACCCACAGCCTTCTGCATCAAAAGCAAGTACACTACCTGTTGTGCTATTAACAATGGAAGTAGTCTCACCATAAGCAGCACTAAACTTCTCTTCCCCTGCAGTTCTCAGTTCCTTGTAAAATCTACTCGACTCACGGCTGTATCTCTCAACTTTGCAGCACAAGAAATCTGAAAATGCCAAAATGTATTGGGGGAGAGACAAAAGCCCAAAACCAGGGACACATTTTAAACATTGCTTGTATAATCTTGGAAACTTGCTAGAATAAAACACTGTGTTACCACCATGCATTTCACTGCCTAGACTTGAACTCAGGACCCTGTGCAAAACAGTCAGAGCAACATACCACTATGCCAAATCAGCTGCTTTGTGAAAGAGAGGAAGACTGAAACTTAAATGGCTACCATTTAGTGAATCCAGTTCTCACCATAGCTGTCAACCTCAGCACAAAACACCTTGACAAAGCCAGTAATGGGAGAATGCAGTCACAAAATAGGGACAATTTTCAAATATTCATCTTATAAACTTAGAAAATTGCTAGAATAAAAGGTTTTGTGTTACTATGTACTTTCTGAAGAATATGAAGTCTGAAATTCAAATGCCTGTCAATTTTATTTATTTAACATTTGTTAACCACAAAAGTCTGACTTGGAACAAAAGCCAATTTTCAGCAGAGGCCCAGGGAGAAATACTACAGACACATGTTTCTGTAACATTGGAGGACACCAGAGCAAACACACACAAACACAGGGAGGACATGCAGACTCCACACAGAAGGCACCCCAACCAAGACTCAAACCAGAGGACCTCTAGCTGTGAGGCAACAATGCTACCACTGCACCATCACCTATTTAAGGAATTAAGCACTCAGAAACCACTGATTTTACAAGGAACAGAACAGAACAAAATATGAGGCAAAAATCTCTAAAAGTTTCATAAATGGTGCTGAGTAGGGAATGCAGGCTCTTGTTACCTGTAACCAAGGTACAGGGTTCAAGCACCACCAGCAGGTATTATGTGTTCTCTCTAACCACCAGTACTCACCAAGTGGGGCATTACACACACACGATCACTTTCCTGCAACAAGCTTGATACAATCCACAGTTTCTGGTACCTGCTTTCTGAGCATTTGTGCTAGAATGCACACTTCTGGTTTTGTGGCCCTTTCTTGGAACAGTCCAAGACTGCTGACTCTGCAGTCCAATCCCCTTCCAGTCTATGCGGTTAGCACTGCATAGACTTCTGGGGAATCAGCAGTCTGCTTCCTTCTTCCTGAATCCGGACTGGTAAGGCAGCAGTGCGGATTCACTTTGTATGGAGGATTTGGAGGACTGTAGGACTGTACCATTGTGGTTCACAGCTGGGGGGACTGCAGTCCGATATCACGAGTCGACACTGAGTTTTATTACAGGGAATGACATTTGCATCTGAAAACTAATCTTGAAAGCCCTGCCTTTGTTCAGACTCCAGGCAACACTATTTATCTGAGGTGTGATGCTGGCAATCTGTAACTGATAAGGCACATTTAAATGTAATTGTTTTCTTAATGGCTCTGTTGTTGGGATAAGTGATCTAACTTAAAGGTTAACTGTACCTACATACTTGGAAAATATGTTTATTTCATCATGGTTTGATGTTTCCTATATTTTAACACCACTCTGGGACTATTTAGTTTTTTAAATATTTTTGTATGTAATTTCTGAGTCTGACCACATGAAGTCTGGCATCGTGAAGTAATTCTGATTGTTCAGTCTGCCTCTAGGTATCCCACAATGCAGTGCTTATCTGTAAAAAGTTACATCATGCAGGTCTCTTTCTTCCTAAAGCTCCTGTCACTGCATTGATTTTACATGCATACACTGCTGTATTTCAGTCAGTTAGTTTTAACTAACATTTCATTCCTTTCAATGACTGCTTAACACACAAACAGTGTAGATGCCAAAAGTGCTTTTTATTGCTGCTTCTTTTTAGAATGGCTAAACTGCAGTTTTTTTTTTGTTTATTTTTCTGTGAAGCCTAAATTGCACTACTTTGACAGATCTCCCAACCTCCTTCATACCTAACTTCCTTAGCTGTCAAAGTGTTAAGGGTAATTCAAGCTGTTACCTACTATGTTTAACAGCTCACAGCAGGAGACTTGACTCATGTACTGTTGTTCTAACCTTTACTTTCTGTATGGGTAGGGGAAGGACCAGGGAACTGGGACATCACAGCATGGGTGGGTTTTTAGGATGGTCATGATGATGTCAGTTTGGGGAGGGAATTGGCCAGAAAACTACTTGTATTCAGTGGCTTTGATGACATCAATAAATTGGAGACTTTTTCAGGGTGGAATAAAGGTTTTTTGAAAGTGAAACCACCACAGTACAATAATGTACTGTTCTAGTGGAGAGAAATAGTCAATTTAAAAATATTTTAAATGCTATGTTGCTGTTTATTCAAAGCAGGGACAATAAATAGTGAGAAAATGGACAGAGAACTTGAGCATTTAATAACAGAATCCCGTTGTTGTCCTTTAATTACTGTGTCACTCTTAGTAGCTGCTGTGATGTAACAGATGAGGCAGGAAAGAAAGGCAAACATAATTATTAAATTATGTTTTTCTGTACATGAAGTGTTTAGTCTTGGATTACAGGGAAGGAAAAACACTTTTTTGACAATAGCACCCCTTTTATCGGCCTGCTTTATAACAATGCTGTCAGCATTCTGTAACTTCAGTAACAACTCATATTCAGTTTTAGATAAGTTGTAGATAGGCAGGTTGAAGAGTATAAACACACGCTAGCATGGTTTACCCTCAAAGAAAATCTAGTGTGTTTATACCCATCAACCCGCCTATCTTAAATGCATATTATAATTTGTGTGAAAAACAGATAAGAGAATTATATGAACAGAAAAAGTTAGCTAAAAACTGCAACTAAGGGATTGCATCATAGAGCATTAGTCAGATATTAGGAGTAAGGTAGCTACCAATTCACTCACTAAGCATGTGATGGATTGTGGTACGACTCATAACTTTAGATTTATGGTGATACAATTGCTGTTTAAACACATGAGAGGAGGTGATCATAATAACAAACTTGATGTGATGGAATATAAATGGATATTGCGTTTACAAGCTGATTAATTTCCAAGCTTAAATACAATGGTCAATATTAAGCCTGTACTAAGAGCTAAACAGATTAGCTTGAAATAGATTTATTGTTTTATTATCATATATTTTAGTGTTGATACAGCTTGCGTGAATGTTATAGTGTTTCTGTTTAAATTGATGACTGGAGAGATTTTTGTCATGTGACATGTTTAATTGCTATTTAAGTAATGTGTTATGATGATTTTAATTGAACCCTGAAGAAAGGAATTATTGTCCCAAAAGCTTTGTTGTCTTTTAAATAAATCAGCATTTCTAAAGTCCAGCATGTTTGTTGTAGTTCACCGACAGAACACACACTGTCAGAGTTGGGGACTGCACCTCTACCACTAGACCACTTACCAGTGGAATACCACAAGGATCTGTGCTGGGTCCTCAACTGTTTGAAAACTATTTTTCTGAAGTCCAGGCAAAGGTAGACGGCCTGTGGCTTACCAAGTTTGCAGATGACTTTAACTGTCAACTGGATGCGGTCATATAGAGTCCCTCAACTATGCTAACATATTACAGAAGAGGCTGACACAGACAAATGATTGGTGCCAAACTCACAGACTGAACCTTAAAGGAAAAAATGCCTCATTGTCCCCTTTGGCAGTGAAGTACCCCTGCTAATTATCATATACATAGTAGTCCTCTAAGCTCAAACACAGTGTTGCAAAACCTGGGAACACATGTTGATAGCAATCTACACTTCAATCACTGTGTGTCTATAGTGGTGAGACACATATTATACAATGCCTACCCTAAAAACGTGCACGCTGATTGGCCAGCCCAACCAGCGTGCCGTCTAAATCCTCAATATACTAACGGAAAAGGTCCGGTCGCCGGACTTTTCCGTTAGTAAACTAAATCTCGCTATGTTAAAAGAGTTTAACATAGCGACACAGATTTAAAAAGCGGAGATCTCCATTGCTTTTTAAAGCTGTCTCGCTATGTTAAACTCCTTTAACATAGCGACAGTAATAGCAACGGAGATCTTGCGATCTCCGTTTTTTTAAACTTATCTCGCTATGTTAAATGAGTTTAACATGGCGAGACCTTTAAAAGCAACGGAGATCTCCGTTGCTTATTTTAAAGCTGTCTCGCCATGTTAAACCCATTTAACATAGCGAGTAGTAAAAGCAACGGAGAACGCAAGTTCTCCGTTGCTTTTGCCCACAACTCTGATGTACTGCGTGGGCATCGCAGTACATCAGAACTGTGAACACCAGACAGGTGCGGAAGGGCAGCAAAGAGGCATTATACAATGCCATTATTTAAGAAAAGTAATTATCTTTTCTTAAATAATGGCATTATAATAATAACCACTTCTGGGTGTGGTAATGCTGGATTTACCCAGTTGTCTTTGTTTGGTCCTCGGCTTACCTCGGGACCAAACCACGCCAACCGTGGGTAAATCCAGCATTACCCACACCCAGGCGTGGGTTATTGCTATATTCTACATTGTGCACCTTATTAATAAGGCCATTGCTTTGTGGATTTAATTTAGAATGCTCGCCTGGCTGTTCAAATGCTTCAGAAAGCAATGGAGAAGTAAGGAGAGTACGTATTTCATTAGGTTCAGAAGGGTGTGTGTGTGTGTTTGTGTGTGTGTGTGTGTGTGTGTGTGTGTGTGTGTGTGTGTGTGTGTGTGTGTGTGTGTGTGTGTGTGTGTGTGTGTTATTTTGAGGAAGAGAAAACCTGACTATCTGAAGAAAACACAAAGGAAGCACAGGAAATTCCACACAGTGGCCAAAGGTCAGGTTCAGCTCTAAATTCTGGGACTGTGAAGGAGAACTCCACACACTGAGCCAGTGTGCTGTCAGGGACAGCATTTACTATGCCCATTGGTGAGGATCTGCTTCCTCAAGTATGCATATAATCATAAAATATGTCACCCGCTCCACATAGTTTCCCTAGGCTAGCCCAGGATGAACTTCATGATTCTGACGATAACATATTAAGGAAACAGTGATGCTTAAATGTCAAATTCTGCAGTAGAGTTGTTTCAGCTTATGTCCAAGCCTTGTTGTGGTGATAATAGTACATTAACAGAACTGCACTTCTAATTAACTGTAATAACTATATTAGTCTGTGTGTCTGCTTTTTATGTTCTTATTCTTTGTAAGGGTAAAGTCAGCAGAGGGGCAATGGTAAATTGAGTATTGGCTTTTGTAGCCATCTTTTACTCTGTTTTTTTTCTTCTGGTTTGTGCTCTAACACAATCATTTCTTTAATAGAATATGTAATTATTCATTAGTCTTGTTTATACTTCTAAATATGTCAACAGTCAGTCTATAAACTGTTGTACAAGAATCTTTCTAAAAGTATTTATTAAAGGTGTTAACATTGTGTGTGTGTGTGTGTGTGTGTGTGTGGTTGAATTTTACAATTCATATTCTTCTGAAAATAAATGGTAACACAAAACCTTGTATTCTAGCAATTTTCTAAGTTTATAAGATCAGTATTTGAAATTTGTCCCTATTTTGGGGCTGTATTCCCCCATTATTGGCTTTGTCCAGGTTTTTTTGTGCAAAGAGGTTGAGAGCTTTGGTGAGAAGTGAGAAATGAATTCATTAAATGCTAGCCATTTAAGTTTCAGTCTTCTTATCTTTCAGGAAACTGCTGATTTGGTAGGTTGCTCTGACTGTAGTGCACAGGGTCCTGGCTTTGAGACCTGCCAGTGAAATGCATGGTGGTAACACAACATTTTATTCTAGCAATTTTCCAAAATTATACAAGCATTGTTTAAAATGTGTCCCTGTTTTTTGGCCTTTTGTACCCCCCAAAAAAAACTGAAATTGAAAATAAGTGCGAGAAGCTGTGCAAGATGACTATGGCTTATATATTTATAGTGTGGGTGTGGGCACTGTGGAAGTAGACTTTTATGATGGAAATGTTCTGAATTTTATGATGGAAATGTTCTAAATTGGGCAGTTTTTGTCATTATTGGTTCATTCATTTTATTTCATTGCCTACAGCCTACTGGAAAAATGTTCAAACAATAAATGTAAAATGCGCTCTATCTAACAAGTGTGCTGTATTATACAAGAAATATAATTTATTAAAGTCAGAAAGGTATATCAAAGAATATGTGTATGTTTCTTGTTTTGTGTGCAAGGGGCCAATGATTTGAAAACAGCTCAAAGTTAATCTTTATCCACCACTGGCCAGATGCATTTTCTTTGAATGTGGTGTGGGTTTCAATGCTGTTTCAATGAATGTGAGTTTCAAGGGCAGAGAAGTTTTAATGCCAAGTCTATTTTCGTTGTGAGACAGTGTTGCTTTATTTAGCTGATGTCTATTGGGTTTTGTGCATTGGGCTGTAAAATGTAAAAACAAAATCCAAATAATCATTGTATTAGTAAAGCAGTATGCACACATTAATGCTTATGGTAAATGGGGAGAAATAGCCAAGTAATGGGACATTGGAATAGCTGCAGGGGTGCCATATTTTGGTTTTCTGTTCTGCAGTTTGCATTTGAAAGTTGGTATCCCACAATTCCATTGGAGTGGGTGGGGTTACATAATTATGCATGCAAATTTTATGTTAATCAGCACACAGATTTGTACCTATTTTTCATGGGCCTTGTCCAGATTTTTGATGTTTCCAGGTTGAGAGGTATGCGGTGAGGTAAATGCAAAAGAGAACAATATACTCTATTAGTGTTCTGATGAGGTTCGAGTACAGTGTTGTCATACAATCCTAAGATCTGTATATGATGGCATGACCTATGATGTGCACAACATAAGCTTTCAATACTAGTGTGGACACTTGGTGGTAGAAGCTCAAATTGCTATCTATGTGTGTTCCCAGTGCTTGCATCACTTGGTTTCAGCATAGAAGGACTGTTGTCAATCCTATAATTGGCATGGAATTACACTTTTTAGAATGATAAGAAAAAGACACATTTCTGCATTTAGTAGTAGATCATGCGGCTTTGTCACCAATCATTTGTCTGTGTTAGACCCTCCTTTAGAGGGTTGTCATGACTGGTGGTCTCACTGATTGCACCCAATATGCAAGAATTAGCAAACGTGGTTGTAAGCCAAAGGCCAAATACTTTCCCCTGAAGTGTTGAGAAATAGATTCCATACAGTAAAGGGTAAAAACAGATCCCTGGGGTACGTCAATTGTGACAGCTCTACTGGCAGAGGTTGATTCACCAACTTTCACCTGTGTGTTCTGTCAGTGAGCCAATTGGTTACCCATCTAGTGATATAAGGGTTAATCCCCAGCTGGGAGAGTTTAGCAATGATAACTGAGTGGGGGTTTGTGTCAAAACCCTAAGCCAGATCAAGAAAGGCAGTATGCACTGTCTTACCTTCATCCAGGCCTATTACACAGAATCAATGGTCTGTGATAACATCACATATCTCCTATGGCATGACTCAGCATACATACCTTCCTAATATGGTTGAATACACACTTCAACACACCCTCCACATGGACTATGTTCCCGTAGAAGGGTGTACATCAACATGCATTCATCTGAGTTGGGGGGGCAGCACCTGATGCATGCATGTATAGACACATCCTAACTCTCCTCAACTGTGAGGTAGACCAACATGTCATCATGAACTTTTTCTAAATGTAATATCTAGGCTGTGTGCAACAGACTTGTGTGAGTCTTCAATGCTACGTCATATCTGTTACATCTGATAGATATCCTCATAGAGATCCTCAAGAGCATGCATGATGACAACACTAGCACAAATCCACACTGAGGTATTCAATCAACAATGTCAGATGTGGCCATATGCACCTATATCACCAAGTGGATAGACCAGTTGTACACATATGCGGCATCTAACTATGTTGATGTGTGAAGTAACATATATCTCAGGTCCAGTGATCAGGTCTGTCTGCTAAGCTGTTTCCTCTCCACTATTTAAGTGATGGACATCACAGAAGACATACACATCCTGTGGCCAAACAGCTGCCTGAAGGACTACAGATTGTGGGCAATCATCGACTCCAACTGTGATATTAGTATAATAAAGACAGTTTAAACACACAACAAAGATTGCTGCCACAGCCAAGACAACACCTACAATGACAAGAAAACATGGGGGGACTTGCTATGTCAGGAAAACAAATACACAATACAATGTGGACATCATACCCTATAATCAGACTGATAGATATGTGACCTGTAGATAGTAAGTGGAACATCCACCAACATGTGGTCACAGTGCTGGCTACTCCCTTGTATGCAACACAACTACTGAGTATGTCACAGGCATCCATGTCAGAGGCCATAATAATTCCATAGTTTACAGCCTCCATCACACCAATTACTGAATACAATGCACCCGTCTTCATGTACCTTCCTACACATCTTCCAGTGAAGTGTAACTGAAGTGTACCACCTTTGTCACAGTGAGCTGTCACAACAGCTTATTGGCCATACCTAGGTCTTCTTTTTGTGGCATAAACATTACTGTCTGATATTGTGGGACCCCCATCAAGTTGTTACACCAGATGCATGTATGCTACCTGTTCTGGTGATGCACACAGTACATGCATAGGTGTTTGACAACATTAATGGCACGGATAACATTCATGACAGTGTAGATTATGCTATATATATATATATATATATATATATATATATATATATATATATATATATATACCATGCACACCAGTCAACAAGCCTGTATTGCTCAAATGTTATATGCAGGTATAGCAGTGTCCATTCTAACACCTCCAGCAGATGTTACGGTGCAAGGACAGTGTGTGTAATTACCCTCATAGACTGTGGATGTATCTTAATAGTTGTCCAAGTGTGTTTGTGCAGAATTATCTCTAATCACTCTAAATCACGTATGTTATGTCAGAGGCATGGAATTACTGGTGGTATTATTCTGATACTGTCCATGATTGTGGTTGTTTTTTTTAATGTTGTCCATGAACCTTTACCTGCGTCCCACTTGCTGGAGACCTCTGCTGAGATTACACTCATATTCAGGCAAATCAATTGACAGCTTTACCCCAACTGTATGTCAAATCCCTGATAGATGTCCTCTGCATTATTCATGTAAGGATGATTATCTCACACAGACATCCTCCCCATTGTTTTGTCATCTTTTGTGACAGTCACATAATACACATTTTCACTGTGCAGTCCCTACTGTACCAGACTGTTATGTGACTGGTGTTACTGCTACAACCATCATCCATTGACATGCCTTCATCTGCTGTACATTAGGTTGTTTCACCTGTACTATTTCCCTGTGTTCATTCCTGCAATTCATCTGTGTGTCCCTATTCAATACACACACTTCTCTTAGTGTTTATTTTATATGGCAGTCCATGTACCCTTACAGATCATTTACACAACTTCATACAGAATGCCAGGAATGGGATTTCACAATACTCTGCACTGAATACACTATCTTGTACTGTGTTTGGACCACATACTTAACATTTATACCTCTCAACTGTCCATATTTTCACAGAATGTCCAGATGTGTTCCATATCAAAGTTGCAGTTTTCTGCAGTATTACTGGGATGATCTCAGGCCTGATGTGTCTCTAATTACATACATTTGAGTTTCAGACTTTTAGACTTCATATCCTTCTGAACATGTATCTTAACACAAACCTCTGGTTGTTCTATCACATTTATATAGGGCAAATATGTCAAATATGTCCATATTTCTGGGTCATTGCCACCCCATTATGCTCACCTTTGTCCAGATGTCTTGCATTAAGAGATTGAGAGCTATCTGTGAAGCCCTGTTGATCATTGTGGTATTCCGCACAATACCGTGGACCTTCAGTGCTCTGATTTAAATAAGAGTGCTATGCATGTTCGCTTACATGGTTTTCTGGCTGACAACACTGTTGCCTGCCAAGAAA